>NC_059359.1:3230000-3360000 GCF_019703515.2 Myxocyprinus asiaticus
AAAAAGGTAAGGTGACCACATATGTTTTTGGAAATGCATGACATACAATAGTAGCCCTAATAAAACATAATTTATTCCAAATATTCACCATTCACTTTCAATGCATCTTTTTTTTTTTTCCCATACAATGAAAGTAAATGGTGACTGAGACTGTCAGTCCCTAACATTCTACTTAACATTTCCTGTTGGGTTCCACAGATGAAAGAAAGTTATTCAGGTTTGCAACAACATGAGGGCAAGTGCCATAATTGACAGTATTTTCAGTTTGTGATAACTATCTCTTTAAGTTACTAGAGTTATGTGTAAATGGATAGGGCAATGCTGTTAACCCTCCCCCATTAGGGGTCTTGGGCTATAGGTGTGCAAAGCTTGCACACACTTTCCGCGAGGTCAGCAGTACGAACCACTCAGGATGAGTCTAAACACTCTAAAATAGTAGACCAAACGCAGAGATTTCACCTGTTCTTGAACCACTGGTGAGGTCTCTTCATACTGCTGTATTGTCTTCTACCACCTAAAATAGGATAAACACGTCTGTGGCAAGGTCTTGCTCCATCATCTCTCTGACGTGCTGTTGCGTGTAAAATGTAAATATTGCCATGATGCTGAGGGAAGTGAAAATTCCATTCATTTCAGGGGAACTGATTTTTAACAATAATTTATAAACCTTTAAAGACAAACCTACCGTGAACTCCAAGGTTGTTAAGCGATGGTGTATGCTTCTGTTTAAGCATCAGTCCTCGTTATTTGAATTTTGTTTTTAAAAATCATGTTTAATAGCAGAATTTTCTGGTGAAGAAATACACTATCCATGACCCTGAAGGGAAACCAATCAAAATCCACCAATGAGAGAATCGCGGCCAACAATGTGCACCAAAAGAGCTCTGCAGCGACCGTCCACTCCACTGACGCATTGTGAATGACACAATCGAGTCGCTCTCCCTACACTCTCAAACTACTTATATATGTGTATATATCTTAATATTTTTCAGTATATTCCTTCTATACTTATAATAAACACATTTAAATCAATAGCTTATGCTTCATGGGATTGTGGTTCATTCCTTGATTAACAACGTTGAGTACGCAGTCTTGTATCTTTTGTCTTTTTGTCCGATTTTCAAAGACTTTTTTGCTTCAAATCAAGATTTGTAATGTTGTGATTCACCTTAGAGCTGGTTGTTTTGGTTCATGGCTTAGAACTCTTTAATGAAGGATTTTATGAAATCCCTATGGAAAAAATGAATGGGAAAAATACAACCGGAACCAAAACAGCTGAAAAAGAGAGTGGCAATGTTGCGCACTATTACTGGACTTTCAAAAGTATCTTGCTGACCAAGTAAGATCTTATAAACATGTTTATAGCTATTTACTTGAATAATAATGCATTGCCCAATTCAGAGGGTTTGTTGCCATCGTTTTGTCCAACATACCCTGAGCTTGCAGCACATTGGCAAAGCATTTATGTCTGTGTTTGCATACTTGTGTAGAGTATGTTTCTGGCCCTAAGTCGTCATGAGGGTGATGCTGCACAGAGATTTGGTGTAATCATTTTATACTGTTAGGCAAAACTACATCAAACTCTTTCCAGTGTTGCCAAATGATTGCACGCCTTACCCAAATGATGACCTCAAACTAACATTCCCTGAAGTACACTGCACAAGTTTCAAGCTCTTTAAAGTCTTCTGAAGGTAACAGCTAGCATGCACATGTTATCAGTGTCAGAGAAGGCCTAAGGGCACTGTGGATCACACCTAACGGATCTGTGCCAGACCTGAGCTGACTGCAACTCTCATCTGAAGTTGTGGTCAACTGATATATCGCAGAGGCCGATAAATCGTCCGATATTCAGACTTTTTTAAGTATCTGCATCGGCTGATACATTTTCCCATTTGGCCGATTTGTTTCTTGAGGGCACTTAGAATCGCCTGCTTACATGTGAAGAGACTGAGACATGTAAATGACCAGCCACAGTTCATTTTGTTGTTACGTGCCATTGTGTTACTGCAATAATAGACCGGTGAGCAACACAGTCTCATTTAAATGGTCCACATATCAGAGCCGCGACAGATGCATTTGAGCTCATAATGTTAAAGTGCTCATCTGTTTCATTCTCACTCTCTCTCCTCAGCAGTTCCCTGTAACTTTTAACTGTCTTGTCTAATGATAAAAAGGCAAATATCAATAAAACTAATATCATATACCATCTGCAAATATGCACATATCTCGTTTAAACAGATTTAATAAACCAACCTCACACAAATTCAGCAGATCCAGCATCCTGTGGAATCTTCTTCTAAAGTACGTATTCTAACAGTCGCTCCTCAACAGTTCCCTGTAACTTTTCTAATGATAAAAGGCAAATATCAATAAAACTTATATTATATACCATCTGCAAATATGTGCATATCTCATTTAAACAGATGTAATAAACCAACCTCACACAAATTCAGCAGATCCAGCATCCTGTGGAATCTTCCTCTAAAGTACGTATTCTAACAGTCACTCCTCAACAGTTCCCTGTAACTTTTCTAATGATAAAAGGCAAATATCAATGAAACTTCTATCATAAACCTCTGCAAATATGTGCATATCTCGTTTAAACAGATGTAATAAACAAACCTCACAAAATCCAGCATTTTAAAGTAGCACTTCACGTGTGCTATAAGTTAATGTCTTATTCACTATGCACTGTATGTACAATTGGTTTGATTCTGTATTTTTTGAGAAAATGCTATTGCTAATGTGGACATGTTATCTATGGTTGCTGGACTACTGTGTGTACTGTTATGTCCTTCTTCCTAATATATTAACAATTTCTTTATGTGCAAATAAATTACTGAAATTTGATGACTAAACAGAAATCAGAAGAAACTGCAATCTACCATCTAAAATACAATATTATTTTTGTATTCTTTTTTACAAAGTTAAAGTTTTGTGTGAAATTGAGTAAATATAGTGCTAAATAATATATAATATATAATTATTTATTTATTTATTTAGTTTTGCAATTTTATGTTTATGTTATTTACTATATTAAATTGTGTGATATATCGGCATTGTATCGGCCGATCGGCCACCCTGCTCTCTGGATATCGGCATCAGCCATTAAAAAACCCATATGGGTCGACCACTAATCTTAGGTGTTGACAACAACTCTGACATTATTGTGATGAAGAGATTTGAGAGAAAAAAAATAATAATGTTTAATGAGTTTAAAAAATAAAGTTTTCACTCCTGCAAATAAATAAATAATAATAATAATAAATAAAAAAATAAAAAATAAAGTTAGTTTTTGTTTTTCATTTCTTGGATAGTTCCTAATCCCTGTTCAAAACAATTAAAGTACAACTAGGGGTGTTCGGTCAAACGCTAGAGTCTGAAATGACCTTTGTCCAGCTGACCAAATGCCCACACCACAGTGATAAGCCACTGGGCCTAGATCCCCTACTTGAAATTAACCCTATATAGGGAACACATTTCGGACCAACCATTTTCCAGATCCTTTGAGATTCCACAAACACATAATCATTAAACTACTCAGATACTGTAACCCACAAATGTTTTAATGGGTCAACAAAGAAAGGCAGCAGCTGTTTTGTTTTACTGTCCAAACTATCCTAAAGCCAAAAATTGCTCGTCTTTCAGCCCTGTATTTTCTCCTCAAGTGCAATCATGTAAACAGTAATTTCCCCAAAAGAAAACATTGCATTTGTAGTGCTAATGTGTGGATGCAGCAGGGCTACGTGTTAATCTCCCCAGTAATAGCTCGGGTTACTAATTAGAGGGTGAATGGTCTTGTCTCTTAAAAGTGACATCACCTTCTTTCTATACAGTATATATGTGTGTGTGTTCGTGTGTGTTTCATTGAGTGAAAGGTATTTCACTCCCTTTTTGGCTTATTTCCCTTTATAATTACATCTATTACTTATAAAGCTCATGATTTATTCACTTTAGTATTAATATTAAATAAACAAATCCCAACTATCCCCAACTGGTTTGAATGACAGCTGGGGGAGCGATTCGGTCTAATCCTGCCTTCAAGTCCTTCTGGGGAGCTCCTACTTAAAGGGATAGTTCACCCAAAAATGGAAATTCTCTCATCATTTATTCACCCTCATGCCATCCCAGATGTGTATGACTTTCTTTCTTCTGCTGAACACAAATGAAGATTTTTAGAAGAATATCTCAGCTCTGTAGGTCCGTACAGTGCAAGTGAATGGTCGCCCCCCCAATAATCAAAACAAGCAAGTACAACCCCCCAAAAAAGACACTTAAAAAAAAAAGTTGTCAATAAGATTCCTGCTTTATATTCCTAGTATTCTGAAGCCGCATGATAGCTTTGTGTGAGAAAATGTAGGTTTTTATTCAAGGAAAATCTTCCTTTCTGCTGCTGCAGCTCTCAAATCTGAATCTCCATCCTGCATATTCTAACTGGCGTGTTGCATTTGCTTACAACACGCATGAGAAACAATGGTGTTGTGATGTTAATGCCAAACCTGGCGAGACGCGTCAAGGTGGCATTTTCGAATTTTAAAGGAATTTTCTGGGTTCAATACAAGTGATGCTTAATTGGCAACATTTGTAGCATAATGTTGATTACCACTCAAATAATTTTGACTCGTTCCTCGTTTATTAGAAAGAAAAAAAAAGCAAAGCAATAGTTTTGCAGTTATGGCAAAGCAATAACATTGGAAGTACTGTAAATGGGGCCAGTCCTTAAACATTAAAATACACACTGTTTCAAAAGTATAGCCACAAGACATAAACATTGTGCATTTTAACATGTTTTTAGCATGGTACAATCACTTGCTTACCTTTTCTGTGTAAAGTTATATCAAAAATTATTAACTTTGTTGTTCTGACAACGAAACGGTGGCAAACCTTGTAATCTGGTAAACACCGTAGCATTGGCAAATCCATATTTTATGACACTAATATCATGTTAACACATATAATGTTTACATCTTGTGGCTATACTTTTAAAACTGTATTTTAATGTTTATTGACTGGCCCTATTTACTTCCATTGTAAGTGTCTCACTGTAACCGTGTTTTTGCTTAATTATAAATAAACAAGGTAGAAGGGAATTATTTTTTTGTGGTAATCAACATTATGCCACAAATGCTGTAGATTGAGCTTGACTTGTATTGAACCCGCAACATTCCTTTAATGAGACTTGAGAGCACTATAGCGCACAAGTCATATGGACTATTTTTGCAGTGATTTTCTGGTCTTATTTGGCCTTATTGGACCAAGATACCAAATCAAAAGTTAGAGATCTCAATACAAGCTGTCTCATCAAATTTCTCCAAGATTAAATTATCTGAGCTATACTATCCACATTAATGTGATTGTATGTTTAAAATTTTCTGATCATTCTAAGCCTCTTAAAACTATGAAAGAGGAAGCTCTTATCCTCCATGCTGTGAAAATTGACCTACGATAGGTCTTTATTGCTCTTTCCAATTTATATTTTGTCCTGTGCTGTGCATGTACGTGCTGGTTGCATTCAGGTCACCCACATGAGAGCAATAGGTAATCAATGTAATATCACTGGTACTGGTGGGTGTTTGCGGTCATAGAGGGAAAATAGAGACCAGGATTGTTAGTGCCCCATTATAGATAGATTGATGTTACGGGGCAGGACAGCACATATAGACTTGCGCCTTCTGAGGTGTTGGGCACCATTCCCCCCTCACCCCTTGTCCCAACCCAGGAGTCAAGTTTGTTTGAACCTTTGCTGTTAAAGCAACACTTGAGAACATTTGCCAGCAAGCAGCAATGATGCAGTTAAAACGTGATTTAATTAAGTTATTTCATGTTGACTTACACATACTCAATGAAAGAACATGAATGTAGATGCTTCTAGCTACGCAAGCTCGATTTTGCATGTTGTTGCAATCCAAAATGTGTCAAAACGCAATACATAACACAATGCAAGTACGTGTTGAATTCTCAACGTTGCCACAAGAGGTGCTAAAGCAGACATAAGTGTGAACTGATCACTTCTATGGTGAGTTTTCTCTTTCAAGTCAACTACGGTTTGTTATCGGTAATGCCATAACACACATTTAGCATGTTCAACCAGACTGTGCATTGGGCAAGCGCTCGAATTTGCGTGCACGTACTTGCATAAAGTATATTTCTGGCCTAAGCCTAAAAGCGAGTTTTTCTGAGCAATATTCAATAAAGAAATTTGCACGTTGACAGGGGCCAAGAAATAAATTCAACAACTTTAATCACTTGTATCCCCCTTTTTTTTTCTGGGGAAAAAAGTGATTAAGAAAATCAAGTTAAGGTTTAACCTCCTAAATTTCCTGTATTGTAATGTAATAAGCTCTGAAATATCACTCTTGAATGGCCCTTTCTGTCCACCGGCCCTTTTCTATCACTGCAGTCTGAAAAATTATATTTCGTTGATTCTTAAAGTAGGTCAGATTACTTCTTCTTTACATGCACAGCATTTATTAAATTAGTATTTCACGTCAGAGGCTTTTTATTGGAAAGCATTTCCATATGACGAGCATTTGTTACGGCCGCAATAAGACAATATAGATTGCACTCCCATTGCAAACTTTAGAAAAATAAGGCCTTGTGCTTTTGGGTTCTGAAAGTTACAGTATGTTTTCACAGTGCAATCAACTGTTTCATCTCAAATGATTAAGCAAATTTGGATTCCTCATGATATGTCAACCTTTAGCACCACACTCAAGAGCTCTCGATGGACATGCTGGACACAGGTCAAAATTCTGTAGAGGCTCTTAGGTGACTCTCATGAAATCAAAAACATGTCCAGCTCACATTGCACCCTGAAATCTAAAGGAAAAATAAATCATTAAATATAATTATTGAATGTAAAGCATAAAGAAAATGAAGTCTATTTTGAAGCATTAATATGTTTTACATTGTGACATTAAGCACATTTCCCCACCCAAATCTTTTTTGATAAAAGTAATTTCTAATCCCTGTATGTTATGCATTATGCTCTAACAATTGAAAAATGTTTCCCCATTTTATTTTCTGACATAAAATAGCTCTAAGAAGGGAAAAAAGGGAGATGTTGAGATATGGAAACTCCAAAAACAAATTTTAAATCAAAGCTGCACTACGTAACTTTGTGCTCTCTAGCGACATCTGTGGTTGAAACTTAAAACTGCAAGCAAATTGCAGAAGAACACTTTACGTCAGTTGTGTTTCGGCACTGCTCTTCTGGCGGATGACTCTCATGATTTGAGGTTATCTGGACATCGCCTGTGTGTGATCATGACTGGGAGATATTCAGACCCGGAGTCATAACGTGCTATTTTCATATTGATATTATGTTATACAATTAAACATTTAAAACTGAAATATTACTTGCTTTGATGAAGATAAACAACACTCGTATTCACATATTTTGAATTAATGAATTTGACACTTATAGCGCTTTTCTGACACTACGCTTAAAGTGCTTTTACATAGAGAACAGGGGTCTCAATCACCACCGGTTACCAGTATATTTTAATATGAATATTCAAGTGTTTTATCTACTGTTAATGTTTGTATTGTACTACACTTATTCATTTAAAAGGTGAAACTTGTGGTATGGCTGATACGAGTTCAATGGAAGACTTTATTTTTTTTAAATATTATATTGTGCAGCCTCAGTTGATAATGCAAGTGAACTGTAATACTACAATAGTATGTCTGTGCAATGCTCACAATAACACCGTAAACTAAAAACATAAAACAAGGATTCAATAATGATGGGGATAAAATATACTTTATTAAACATGAAAATAATATGCTTAAATTACAAGCAGTCAATTTCAGAAGTCATACATAAACATGTCACAGTAACTTCACCGGACAACGTAGATACATCGTGATTGGTTAACACACGAGTAATGTTTGACACATACAAGCATGACAACCAATATAAGCTTCAACAACCCTACCAGACAACATATCCAAGCATTATAGCATGTAAACAACTTCCCCAAACGTATAACAGATAAATATCCATCCAGACTGCAGCGATGCTGTCCTGAACTGTGAGTGTGACTGACAGAACTGAACGTAGTTTATCCGGCCGTAACACGTGACGGTTGGTACTTCTTTTCTGTGTTTACGGACATGACACAGTGACGTAAGGATGAACATCATAAGACAAAAATTTTGCACCAAATCCAACCCGACAGCTCAAAATACAAGTATTGAATCAAGGTACGGTAAGAACATTGTTTTGAAAACTGATATTTATGTACTCAGTCAATAATGACAGTTTGTTAATTTTTAACTAAAAAATCTTAGTGCAGCTTGCAACTAATATCATATTATGGTAAACATAAATAAAAAAAAAGAAATGCTATAGTATAATAGATGGCACTATCTATAAAAAATCCCAATAAGACCCCTGGAGTTCGCGAGTTCGAAACCAGTGCAGGCTGAGTGACTCCAGCCAGGTCTCCTAAGCAACCAAATTGGCCCGGTTGCTAGGGAGGGTAGAGTCACATGGGTTAACCTCCTCGTGGTCCCTATAATGTGGTTCTCGCTCTCGGTGGAACACATGGTGAGTTGTGCGTGGATGCCGCGGAGAATAGCGTGAAGCCTCCACACGTGCTATGTCTCCGCGGTAACGAGCTCAACAAGCCACGCGATAAGATGTGCGGATTGACTGTCTCAGACACGGAGGCAACTGAGATTCGTCCTCAGCCACCCGGATTGAGGCGAGTCACTACACCACCACGAGTACTTAGAGCGCATTGGGAATTGGGCATTCCAAATTGGGGAGAAAAAGGGGAGAGAAAAAAAATCCTAATAAGAAAACGTATTAGTACAATTCCATTGTTGTACCATTGCCATATGGCAAAAAAGCTGTTTTTTTTTTTCAGCTGTATTTGTTACAGTTAATGTCTTGAGTCTAGAGAGTAGGTTATAACCACTATGGAACATTTTTAATGCTTTTCATAGAAAATGTCTGCAGTGACATTGGACATGCAATCGGTAATGTATTTAATGGTTTAATAATTTGATTAGTATCTAAAAACCTACAGTAAGTGCATGATAACTACTGGGCTACTATGTAATATATTTGGCAACTTCCCAGCTCCATGGTTTGTCAGACACATATTATGATATTGTCAATAATCATCACAATCGACACCGGGGTGTTTGTCAGATATCGTCGATATCCGATTACATCGTCGCCCAGCCCTATTGTAGTATGGAAAAACTGTGCAATATGGCAAAGTTCAAATTTTCTGTACAACTAGATAAAGATAAAGTTGATCAGTTAAAAACAACATCTAATTAAATGATCAAAGTTGCAGCAAAAAAAAAAAAAAAAAACACGATGTAGAAGAAACACCAAAATGTGTTTAATAGAGCAATTTGTGGAGTACTTCATCCAGTGTCTCTCCCGTAAGGTTGACCCCAGGAGACAAATATCAAATGAGGCTTAAAAACAGCATATTATTGGTTGCTTTAAAGACTGCCCTTTTATTTCCAACAACACATTATGTTTTAGCTTTTTCTGAAAGGTGAGAATGTGAAAGAAAATAAATGGTTGCCATATAGCTACACCGTTTTTGACAGGTTTTATAACAATCATCCTCTTTGTGTTAGAGAGTTAGTTGCTTTACACTAGAGAAATTTATAGCAGCTTTATCAGACCACTGTAGCATGAATCACCAAACCAAGGCTGTTTTATGACATAACTGACAGAAAATTAGGGTATGATGGCTTTGACGAGGACCATTTATGTGTTAACGCCTTCACACAAAACCTCTTAAAGGGTGCATATCATGGAAAACAAGACTTCAAAGTACAATGCAGACATATTTTAACACTCCCAATGCAAAACTCCACATTTTCATAAATTCTGGGTGCAAATGGGGGAAAATATACCCCCCGACTGATGACGATGTGAACTACACTGGTATGATAACCAGGCCTTAACCACCATAGACATTGAAATTTGCCAGATTTCATGAATTTCTTCCGGTCATTTGTGTATCTGACTACCTCCACGTGTGGTTTTCAATGATCACAAAACATTTTGGCCACCGTTTACACCTGCACTGTCCACTTTTGATTGAATCACCCAACACCGTTGCTAATACCAGGTGTAAATGGGCCAACTAGACTTCACAAAGCCCCTTAATGGACACCCAGCCCCTCGTCTACAATTTGATGTTTGTCCAGTCACCCTGCCTCAAAGTCTCCGGCAATCCACTCACTCACATTTATCACGTTTGAATGACAATAGAAGCACACCAAGACAGTTAAGTGTCCACCTCATAATTTGGAGTGGATTTAGGGGTGTTATGGTTAAAAAGCGTCCCTTGTGACCTGCCTGTGGCCCGTGTGCCATTTAAACCCCCCACGCCCATCATACATCAACTGCATAATGGCACTCAAGACCTCGCCATGGTAAAAAGATATATGCTACTTCTGCCAGTGTGTTTGTCTCTGTTGAATTTTATTGTGGTGACTTTTCTTTCACCCTGTTTTTCTTACTAATGAGCCTTGGCATTCAGTCCTGCCTCTTATCTCTAGAGCCAGAGGGGTCTATTGTCTGGGATGATAAATAATGCAGGAGTTCGTCTATGATGGACGTCCTGAGCCTTTTGTAGTTCTAAATCGGAGTTAAACATGGGACATTTTTTAGTAACTGGGCGGGACAGACACATTCTTAACTATATGCGGATGCTTTTAATTAACGGCAGAAGTTTTATCGACTAGATGCAAAAACGTTCTTTTCACATTTATTGCAGGGTCAATGACATGACGGGAAGCTATTAAAGGTGATAGTTCACCAAGAAATGCATTGCATCTGAATATCCATACACAAAAGTAAATGTTAGGCAGAATGTTAGTCTTTCAGCCTCCATTCAATTTCATTCAGCCTGATCTTAATCAAAAGCAGATTTGTTTTAAAATATTATTAATATGGAAAAACAGTACATGCAAAATGGGTTAAGATTTGTAAACTTCATTACGTGGACGCGTCCCATTTGGGGTTTTTTCTTACTTTGCGGGAAGTCTTCAGTAGATAGAGCTTAGATACAGCTTGACAGAGAACATCTGGTTTCTTTTTGACCTTGTTGGACGGCTGGTTTCTGCTCTCCTGCAGGCAAACGGGCTGCTAACCAGCTTCATTGAGGCGCATAGAAATACCAACATGAAAGTCAGTGAGATCAGAGAAGGTGGGATTAGCAGGGGTTAATTACAAGCCACTGAGTTTAGGAAAGTCCGGCTGTTATTTCCAGCACAGTTCTCACAAGAGACAGAGGGTCAGAGCCAAAGTTGCATGTCACTAATTCGCCTCTTTAGAGAACATTGAGGGTAATTGTAGAGGAGCAAATGCTTTGGGTGATGGTGTGAATGTGTGAAACAACTGTATGGTGATAAAATACGTAGAACCATTACAGTTCAACTCTGAGTAGCTGTGGATTAGTGTTTCCTGCAACACTATTCAAAACTGCAGCACTATAGTAAAAACCATAGGTACATTATATAAATATGTATATAGGAATTGAGTTGTGTGCTGTCCATTTCACAAATGAATCGCTTTGTTCAGTTCTTGAAAATGAATCAGTCTTAATCAAACACAGGAGTCATTGGTCTGACTTGTGGATGGAATCTATGCAAAATGAGCCGAGAACTTTAATTGATTTTGTGTACTTTCTGAAAGCAATGTTAAAACTGCAAATTTGTAATGGTATTAAAACTTAAGTCATATGTTTTTAAAAAACATGTCAGCAACAGGTTTTTGATGTAATAAGTGGTATTTTAATTTTTTAAAAAATAGTAGTATAAAAATGTATTTGAGATAAACTATCATTAGTGTTTACAAAGTTGTTATGCCCAGTTAATTATTTAGTAAACGTTACTGTGCATAGAACTTTCCAGCGTTTTATTCCATCAGTCAGTCAATCTAACAGAGATGTATGTTTAATTTAAGCTACCGTTCAGCTATTAATAGCCCTGTTTCCAACTTACACATGTGGGCCTTGCATTCAAATACTTGTCACACTGGTTTGGAAAGATCTATATTACTGTGGTAATGCATCTAGAAGCCAATAATTGCCTTCGGTGCAGAGAGATGCAGATAATAGTGTTTGATAATGGACTATTCCAAAACGTACTACTGTGTGATCCTTTGTGCACCATGGTGTGATTACAGAATAGCCTACTGCTTGATGTTTTATTATATTAAGTAATATGCAACTCACACTGTATTAGATACGGACTAATAGGCCTGTGCAATATATGTCAAATTTTCCGCATTTATTTGTGATGATTTTGCTGGCCATCTAAAATTAAGTGTTGTTGGAAAATGTAAATTGTGAATATTGAGATGATTTTAATGCGCTTTTCATTTGGTCATTACGCTTCCAGAAGTTGTTTCCTATTTATTTAATGAAAAACAGCAAAAATTTTAGTTCTTGCTTGAAACATTTTGGATCTACTTGGCAACATTGGCTGTTTGGTTGAAATGACTGCTACTCTGATTAAAAAACAAAAATAACTTTTTAAGCCATTTCAGAGCAAAACATAAATATATATATTTAATATAGTAAAAAAACTATAAAATATCGAGATATAGTTGCTTTAGCTATATCACCCAGCTCTACTTGCAGCACAAGTAACGTTCACTGAGTTTGGACACTCCAGACCCGCCGTGTCTCACCTCGTTCTGAAAGTCCCTAAATCCACTCCCATCTCAAGCTCAACACCTGTTCAGAATTCTTTCCCGGAATTTTCCCAAACAATGGCTGTTTTTCCCAGACTGTCTGACATCTGGAAAATGTTGCAGTTCCCCTCTTGAAGGGGATTTATTGCAGAAGGCTTCAGAGGGGGTGGAAGTACATGCAAGTTGCTGTACTTGTAAGATAGAAAGTCATGTTGAATAAGTGCATGAGGTCCCTCTCTTATTTTTGTATTTATTTTTTTTTTTTTTCATGTATTCGAGTCTAAATGTTAAAATAGAGATGGCACTTTAGTAATGCACACCTGTTTTTGCATTCTAGACCAGTTAATAACCTTTTCTCACAATTAAACTGGCAAACAAATGACATTTCCGTAATCATTCCATTTGACTAGGTCAGCAGTTTAAAAGCTGTTTATTGTTGTCTGTATCCTGCGAGGGGGTACAAAAATAGCACTTTAATGAGTCATGATTTGAATATCTTTTCTTGCAGCCAATCATGCAGTCAAAACTGTTTAAATCTAAAATTCTTACTTTACAATAATATCCCTTGTGTTTTTATGCTGTCCTCATATTCTGTTAAATGCAGGTATCGATACAGATTTCTTGCTTTGATTTTATTCTGATTCACAAGCTCTTAATTTGATTACGATTTTGATAACATTTTATACAAATTGTGATTCAAGTATATTTCAATTACAATGTCCATTTTTCTAACATACGAAAGAAATTATCTCTCAGCTAATGCTATATTATGCAAATATTAATAAAAAAAAATTAACAATATATTAATCTATGTGGTTCAATTGCTATTTATTTAACAGATACAATAATTAACTCAACCAACACTGAAGTTAACTTTAAAGTAAAAGGGTTGATCTTGCATTTTATAAGAATTAATTCCAGTATATTCAAATGAAGATTGCAATTAATCAGAAAATCGATATCTTTACTCAGTCCTAAACAACATAGTGGTTTACACCACATTACATACAGTGAATAGTCCTGCAGTTTTATAAGAATTGTGTGTGTTTTTATAGGCTGATTTCAGGACTTTTAAAATATGGACGCATTATTTATTGAAGCCCTCAAGAAATGCAAATGTGGCATGTGGGTTAAGCTAATGCTTATAGTGCAAGGCCATTACTGTTTCAGTCTGAATGCACATGGTCACATTTCCTTTAATAGACTTTCTAAATACGTAAAATCCCACATGCGTACAGCCTGACATTTTAACTTGAATCCAGAGTTCACAGTGTGCGACATGTATTTGACACCTTAGTTTGGCGCTAAATGCACAGAATTGGTGCAGGACGGCATCTGTAAAGTAAACCATTATTTAGGACTTGGTCAATGGGCAAGCGCTGTGCTCAGCTGAAGTAAGCTCAGTCCATGCATGAGGTAATGGCACTGCCTGTGGCCCCAGACGTGAATTTCTGCCAACACATAAAAAGCTACAGGGACCTCTATCCTTGTGGCCATATGGCCTATGTCTTGGGAGTTGGGCTCTCCCTTGAGAAATGCTAAAAAGACTCAACTGAGTTTACCTTTTTTGTTTTCACAGGGTTGTAGATATAGAGGAAAAAGGACAGGACATTTGTCTTTCGAAATCTGAAGTGCCCCGGTGCCAGCAGTATAGGTCAACCCAACCGGAACACTGCAGAACAATAGAGACCCAACCCAGAGAATGTCCTAGAGATGGCTATCAAAAAGCAAATAATCAAGCTCATTAGCTGCCTTCCTCCAAGACAACCATCCCTGAAAGGATTAACAGAAAAAGGAAGTTAGAAGGAGTGAAACAAGAGAGGGGAAAAGGAGAAACTTATTCCAAGTGAATGCTGACTGCCATTTCTGCTGCTTTGTGGTGAGGAGAACATCTCATTTGGGAGTGATTTTGGATTGCGGGAAAAGGATTACCCTATGCCCTGCCCGTTTATCCAAATGCCTGTATAAATGTATAAATATTCCATGGAGATATTGATTTGTCCCTTTTCCAAAAGTGCCTAACAAAGAGACAAAATATAGCAAAGCCCAGCATCCAACTCTCCCACTTAAACCTCTCAGATTGATACCTCAATCTTGGAATGCCTCAAAAACTATTTTTATAAGAGTCCTATAAATGGATCCCTGACAGTCCCCAACGTCTATATCCTGCGAGTATTCTAAGATACATCAGATCTTGAAGCTGTATTGGACTAGTAATTTCCCAAAGGATTGCTTTAACCAAGGCCTCTCTTGTATTTTGTGGTAGGCCAAGGCAGCTGCTGTCCATTCTGTTTGGATGCATTTTTCCAGAATTCCAAAATGAAGCCCTTAACACCAATTGGTTCACCCTCTCCGCTGCGGCTCCTCAACAAGGGGCCAGATTACCTGCGTAGGCAAATGGATGCAGGAAGCAGGGGTCGCTCCATCAGTGCAGTGGAGCGTCTTGAAGCCGACAAGGCGAAGTATGTCAAGAGTCAACAGGTCATCAATACCAAGCAAGAGCCCGTGTTGGTGCCCTGTGCCACCCCTCCACCCTTGCCCCGTCGCAACTTCACAGTGTCTAGTCCCTCAACTCCTGTTCTACCTCCCCGAAGACCCTCTGTCCCTTTCTCTTCACTGGTTTTCTCAAGAGATGAGAATGAGGATGACTCCAAGAAGGAGAACTGTCAAAACGAGACTGTTGTAGAAACACACAATCGCAACAATGCAACTAAGCCACCCGCACCGTCTCATAGAACCCCAACAACTACACCATTAGTCGCCCCACACAGTGCGCCAATAATGCGTAGGAGCAATGGCAAACGCATGCTACGTCCAGACTCCCTGATCATATATAGACAGAAAAAAGAATGCAAGAGTCCCAGCAGTTGTGGCAGAAACGTCAACATGGAGGCCAAGGGCTACAGTTTTGTAAGAAGACTCTTCCAAAGTTCTATGCGTGAGAAGAGCAATGGGAGCGACTCAGCTCAAAAAATGGTGATAAATGAGGAAAAGGGGTCCTCCTCTCGAGATGGGGACTCTCGAATGTCCTGGTCCAATGACAAAGACACTGTTGATGGGGGAAATGGGACCAGGAGATCGAGTAGATCTGAACGCGAGGACTCAATGGCGGAGCCTCACAATGACAACACTGGATTTGTGGAGAAGCAATCGAAGAACAGCATGATTAACTGTGTACGAAACAGTGTGGGTAACTGTAATAATAATGATATGGACCCATGGAAGCCTGTTATACCTCGAATGCGGTCCGATTTGAAACGTTCCAAGTCGGACTTACGACTTCGCTGCTCGCTTGCAATGTCCGAGCAAGAGCGGTTCTTCGACTTCTGTGGATTGGACTTTGATATGGTGGAAAGGCTTGGACCAGAGAAATTTCTAGCAGGGGCCAGTTCAGTTGACACACTCTCACTTCTATTGAGGAGCGTTGGAGGTGGAGGAGGCTCGGAGCCCAGTGAGTTTTCTCGACACTCCGGTGAAGGGCTGTTCCAGGAGGAGCTAACAGAGCAGATCCCGACAGGTGTGTCCATTATTGAGAGAAATGCGCGTGTTATAAAGTGGCTCTATGGTTGCAGGAATGCAGCCCAGGAAGGCCCCAAAGAGTCCACTGTTTGATTACCCTGGTAACAGAAACAAAAGACTTTTATTCTGGACTGTTGCCTGGAGCAGTGTTCCAATACGACACTTATGACAGATTATGTTGTATTTATTTAATGTGGAAGAATTGTATTTATTCAGCTTTTCACAGCCAGCACAAGCTAATTTTCTCATGTTTAAGGTGAAGTGTGTAAATCCAAACAGAATTGCAAAAATTATGACTTTTTAATCAGATTTCATAAACACTCCCCCTTCTTCCATTGGCCAAACAGATAGCCCTGCCCCAAACTCACACTATTGGTTGAGCCAATCTTGCTGTGTCGGGCTGGTCAAGATGCTCAAACAAACAGCCATTTTTTTTTATAGCGCCACAGAGTCACAGTGTTTACAGTTTTCAGGGGAATCAACCTACTAATAGCATACTTTATGTTGTCTCTGCATATTAAGCTGGGATATGAGAAAGTATTTTGCCAATGAAAAAAATTACACAATTCACAGTTCAGTCACAGATAAAGCTGTATATTGACATCTTCATTACCTACACTGTCTTTGTAGTGATGTAATTTCCTGTTTTCTGTATATAGAAAAACATATATAAGACCGTCCTGTTACTTTTGTTCAGAAACATGTGTTATTTGCTAAACATAACTGTAAGAATATCTCAGTCGATGAATAATTTAAACCTGAAAACCACTAAGCTTTTCTGCGGGGCTGGGAAACTGATGCATAAGTACTAAATGAACCATGTGTACCTCATTTCCCGACTGTCCCAGTTTAGTTTGTGTGTTGGCTTTTTTTCCTTAAACGCAGGCGTTGGAACAAACACACAGAGCACCCCTGTGGGGATATTAATGCACTGAATTGAAAAAAGAAAGAGAGATGGAGAGAGAGAGAGCTATATACTGTACAAAAAACTTATTTTAAACACTGAGTGAATGCAAATGAGTATGCAGGGCGTTAAGAGCAACCTAAATGACTTTTATTTGTCTTAAGCCAAAGATATGACTGTATACTGCTGTACACTGGCTCTGTTCCAAACCTCAGTGAGCTGTCTCACTGTTTACTGTCTATAGACAGCTGCATTCTAAGGCAGCATCCTAACTGAAATGGAACATCATTAGGATGTGAACTGAAACGCTCTACTGTACACAGGCAGCAAGAAACTGTTATTAATCTCTCAGGAACGCCGCACTAGATACAAAAGAGTCTGACATTAGCATGTTGCTAAGCTAACAACTTGATAGTCTAATAAAAACAAAGAAATAAGTGACACAGAAATATTGGGTGAAATAGTCTGCTGTTAATTAGATGGACTTATTTTTCACCAATACTTTCCAGTTCTGAGTAAACTTTTAAATATTGGATTACATTTTTTACTGAGATAGTCATAGGGATAGCCTTGGGCGTGAGATTAGAAGCAAAGTTGCCTTAGATTTTGGTCCCACATGTGGTGTCTTCACAACATAACAACATAACTTCACTGCCAACAGTTTAGAACAACCTTTGCGTCTAAAAATGTCTACATGCAGCATAGGCAGTCGGCTTATTAGTGTTTGGAACAGAGACACTGTTTTGTCCCTCATGGAAATTCTTAGTTTCATTCCCATGTTTAATTATTACATAAATGGTCTTTATCTTAATTATTGTGATGATAAATAATGGTCGTTTGCACGTTTGTCTTGAGGAAACTCCTTTGGCGACACATTCTTCCATATGTACTTGATAATAACACTTATGTGTTTCATTCACAAAAGTAAACAGCTTAGCAAAGTAGGGGACATAATGGCAGACAGACACTCCTGATGTAGAAAACAGTGATCTGTTCCCAAACTGAAGGAGACCTTTGACAGTTCCTCCCAACTAAACTCATGAATCAGTCACTGATTTCCTTTTGTCGTAATGAATCCTGCCTGATTGGAGGCGTTAATAAGTCTCTATGATCCCACTGATAAGTGAAGCAGAGGTCCACTGTGGTATGTACAGGCCAGACTGAGGCTGCAGACAAAGATGTACAAATGCGATACGCAATCTTTCCATTAGAAATTCCTGAACCTTTTTTGTGTGTTGTGATTTGTGTGTGTGACTCATCCCCAATGTCAAAGAAGCATCAAGTCTTCCAAAGCACCCGAAATCTCTCTTGCATGTTTGCAATCCTGTCGTAAATGTTTCTATAAAGAAGACATTTAGATTTCAATCCAAAGAGATATTGTACAGAAAATCCAAATAAAGTCATATTTCTGAAAGACTGTAACCTTGTGTATATGTGTGTGTGTGTTGTTATTTTAGCTTATTTGGTTATGTTAGATAACAGCCAGGGTTCCCAAAGTCATGAAAAACCTGGAAATATCAGGGAATTTTAAAATGATGATTTCCAGGCCTGGAAACGTCATAGAAGTGAACAAAATCCTAAAGCATCATGAAAAAGAAAATGGACATTTCTGCAAGTGGGTTTTCTAGTTATATTCAACTGTGCAATATTGAATTGGTTACAAATGGCTCTTTATAAGTGCAATCTCTTTAAAATATTTTTTAAAAATCTTTATCCGGTAATCATAAACAACCATAATGGTTTCTCATTTCTCTCACACTTTAAAAAGTTATGTAAATGTATTGATCAAAAGTGTAGGAACACTATAGATGGTGTATATGGAAATAAAATGATGGTACTATATCATTCTTCTATGCTGTAATTCACAATTCTGTAAATCAGACGTACATGCTAGCACAGATCTTATAATTACACACGTGTCAGTCCTACACACCTTTTCTTGTCGTAAATGTTGTTATAACAACACATACTCAGCTGCTAAATAATGTCCAACAGCTCCTCGTGTGATTGCTGGTTTGTAACAGATGAGTCACACGGCAGTAAAGTCCTGCGATTTGATTGACTTATTCCAGCACAAAGACTTAAGCAGGG
Source organism: Myxocyprinus asiaticus (assembly GCF_019703515.2). Classification (NCBI taxonomy): domain Eukaryota; kingdom Metazoa; phylum Chordata; class Actinopteri; order Cypriniformes; family Catostomidae; genus Myxocyprinus; species Myxocyprinus asiaticus. Next base: position 3,249,197 of record NC_059359.1, read on the forward strand.
TTGAGAAAAAGTCAGAATTTAATGGGTCATTATTTACCTCCCCTCATGTTGGATCCAAACAGGGCTGCACAGTAAAAAATGTTCATAATTTTTAGAGTAAAAGAATGTAAAAATGCTACAGTAAAAAAGCGTTATTTGATTAACAAGTAGTTACCTTAACATAGTATGTAAAAAAAATTCTAATATATTTAACAAGATAAAATATTGTAAAAATGATTTGTTTTAGATGTAAAAATGTTTACCATTTAATTAACTGTAAAACTGTATATTATGTTTAACAAGAGAATACAGTGATTCACAATACATTTTAAAGTGAAGAGCAGACTTTTAGAGTTCCAGAAGGTTCGTATAATTTAATAATATAAACAGTTGTGAACCGTAAAATATACGGGCATCAAAATTACATTTCGTGAAGCCTGAAACATGGTAAATTTTATTTATTTATTTATTTATTTATTTATTTATTTATTTATTTATTTATTTTTTTTTTTTTACAGTGTATTTCTGTAAGTTTTACAGGCAATGTTTTGTGTAGTTTAACACAAGTTTGGCAGTAAAACTAAGAATTACATAATTAATTGTGATCAATTATGTCTATTAATTCCCTGAATATTTTTCCACCATGGTCCATTACATAAAAATGTATTTATTAAATATAATGATTAACAGACATAAATATTTATAAAAATAACTATATATATATATTACTGTGTGTGTGTGTGTGTGTGTGTGTGTGTGTGTGTGTGTGTGTGTGATTATTATATGTTTATATAGATAATCAAACATCGATTAACCCTGTAATGCCGTTTGTATCAAATATGAATCACAACATTTGACAGCTCCTGTTTCAATCTCTGTTCAAGCTGACGAGCCAAACAACCTATAGTATGTACGTTTTTCATGTTTATGGCACCATCTAGTGGTTATTAGTGAAAAAAAGTGGTTTCAATGTTTATATCGATCTATTTAATATGGCGGCGGACTGACGCGATAAGTGACTCTTATGTTGGGATAAATGACAGCTTATTTTAATAAAGTAAAAGTGACAGTAATGATTATATTGTTACTGATATTTTAAAATGCGTATTTGCTGAATATAAACCACTTGTGCTTGGTTCAAACCTTGTATATTATTTTATTGAAAACACCCTTTGAAATCCATGTATCAAATATACAACAGGCTTTTGAGAAATATCTGTCAATCACCATTACATTACATTCATGCCCACCACAAAAAATAAATAAATAAAATAAATAAAAACATTTGTGTATAAGATATATTTAAAGTGTGAACTAATATTTCTGTGTATTTTCATATATGCAGTCTGCTCTGTCATTATAAAGATCTCATTATTTTACATCACAAGCTATTATGATGTCATCTAACCATAAGATCCTGAGAGCCAGCGAAAGATTTTTTACAATTTCCCTTTTTTAAATATCAATTTAGTGTTTGGTGCATAAAATACATATGATAAAAATTATTTATTGAAAAAAGAATATTTTATCCATATTGTATTTGATGTGATACATTTCAATCCATATTTATAGATCAAGGAGAGGAAGCTGTCATGGCCAAACTCACAAAGTTGGTATCTCTGAAAAGCATTAATCGTAATTTATTTGAATTTCATTCCATTTTAAATCTACTTCTTAAATTCTAAATTACAGTTCTGCATCAAGAGATTCAGGAATTGAACTGGAATTTAAAAAGCATTCTCAATTAAATTCTGAATGAAAACGGCCCTGGTTTCAAGTGCCTGTTATTCTTAAAGTATTTACACAACATGTAAAGCACTTGAGTGTGATGTATCAGGCCTCATTTGAAACTAACAAAAATAACTATAAGCCTCTGTTTTGCCTCGGTGGTCAGGTTACCCTCTTCCTCCCCCACCTCACCCTTTCCACTCTTCCTTCACTACATACACATATGTGAATGAAACAGCAGCCCTCTTCCTGACACTCAAACCCTGCGGCTCGGCCTGCTGTGACATCCTGTTTTTGGTTCTATTCGTAGTTTTTTCACACGTTTGGTTATCAAACAGCTCCTCTCCTCCCTTGGCCTCTCCCACGCAAACAGACAGCACCATCGCGCAGCTGGTCAGGAGGGATCGGGCACTGAGGGGGTAGACATGTTTGCAGTCTTGATCTCTGTCCTGCCCAACTTAATCTTGAAGTATGATGTAAGGAGTGTATTTGAGTAATTGACACATAACATATTCGTTGACTTATATTTTTTATCAATACTGAAACTTTGGTTAAAGTTGACATGAAGCTTTTGCTTTTTTCTAATGAGAGTCTACGGGAGTAATATGTGTTTGTGTTGTGTTCGTTTGTGCTAACACCTTTTGTATTCCTGGTTACAAATGACCGGCCCACTACGATTGTTAATAAATCTCTCATATTGCATATGTTATCCCAAGATATTGCATTAGATCGTTTTGTCAACTTCTTTTTTAGTAATTATGACTTTTTTTTAAATATTTTAAACAATATATATAATTTTGATTGATAGAAGGATTCATTTGAGCTGTGCTTATACTGAGGGCACTCCCTGCAGAAAAAATAAAATAATAATAATAATGTAATAAATTAATAACAACTTGCTTGATCAAAACAAAATCAGAGTTGGTAAAAACTAGAGCTGTCAGAATTAACGTTTTAAAGCATGCGATTAATTAAAAAAGTAAAACGAGTTAATTTTTCTTAATCGCAATTAACGCATTTACCGTTAATACAGCATAAACACTGGTGTGAAGGGCAGAATCTTTGTAATGTGTCCACCCGGAGTCATTACACTGACGCACATGCCACAAACAGACACACAACAGTGCCAGAGCCCTTTTACCAGCCTATAAGCTTAGCATAAAATAGCATAACTACGACAGCGATGCTGTCGTAACACGCTAGTTGACTATTTTGATCTCTCCTATGATAGAGCCACAGAGGTTGTTATCTTAGTAAATACATAAATATCTGACAACGCTTCCCTGTCAGAGATAAAATGATGGAGAAAGGAGCTCTTAGCGCTATTTGATGTACAAAACAAGGCCATATGGGACTTGTGATAGAAATCAAGTATTGTTCAGCCTAAAGAGCATTTAAATTACCACAGCAGCACACAAAATCTTAACTATCACCAAAATGCAGAATGAGACATTTTTGTCTGCAATCGCTCTTCATGGTGAGTTCAAAGTTGCACTCAACGCTGGCGCTGATGCAAATCATGAACGCAGCTTTATGATTGCTGTAACAAAGCGGATAGCCACAGTCTACTGGCAGATTAATATTGTAGAGGATTTGATTTTAGGAGATTTAATGGCCATTGCAATGAATATGCAACCTATGTGGGGACTAGTACTTTAAATTTGTTCACTTAGACTTTGGGAAACGTTTTATGAGACTTGAACTAGTGCTATTTTAGTGCATTTCTATCTTTATACTGTGGAAGGCCTTGTTTGGAAAATGTTAATAAAACATTATATTACTAAATATTCTTTCCTAAGATAGAAATAAATGCATTTTGACAAGAAAAGAAGTATATGTGTCAAATTTCAGCACTTTCAAAATCTGCTATTAATCACGATAAACTACAAAACATTATGCGATTCATTGCGAAAAATTTAATTGGCTGACAGCACTAGTAAAAACATAATAAAGACAAGATAGCCATGTGTTATATATCGCTGAAAAGGTCTCAATTAGTATAATGCAAATCTGTTTCATTGCAGTGAATTTTAGTGTACGATATTCCCACTGACACACAAAAATATAATAAACAGCATTGTCTTTTTGTCACAAATTCCCTTATTACTTCCTGAAACATAACATAGATAATGACATAGCTAACTTACAGCAGACTATCCCGATTCAAACGAGCCCAAACACAACATAATATGATAAGTAGATCTTGAAATATCCCTCTAAGTGTGTACATGGAAAGATGATGCACAAAAGGGTGCTCAACACACATTGTGTGTGTGTGTGTGTGTGTGTGTGTGTGTGTGTGTGTGTGTGTGTGTGTGTGTACATGTACGAAGACTTCGTGCGTGCAAACGCACATCCACATATGTGCTCATCTAAAGGATTGTGATGCTCCTGAACACTTAATATTTCTGTATTTTGTAGTTTAATCCATTCATTTCCAATGGCCGGTCACCTTAGGCCGGAAACACAGGTGGTGTAACAAAGTGAAATAAAACCAATAAAATTTTATGAAAATTATCTAAAAACAATTTGTGTATTCAGATGCACTTGGTGAACAAAGTCATGAAATAAACGACAGTTTTCAGAAGAAAAGATAAGTCAATCGGTCAGTTTTGACTGGAATACAATATAAGGGTTAAATGCAGAATTTTATAGAAATTATACAAAAATATGGAACAAAAATGTCCCCAGGTCACTAAATACTGACAAGAGGTACTCGGATACACGGTTATATTCCGACAAGCAAAAAGCGTAAGTCTGATCACTATGAAACGTAACAGCACACCTCTCCTCAATAATTAGCTTAATTTGAAGTATCAATAATGTCCACAACACAAACGGTGCGAGAAAGCTTAATACTGTGAGTTAAAGGTTTTGAAAAACACCTAATCCAACATATAAGCAAACACTTTGCAAAAACTTTAAGTAGGATGTTTGAAAAATATAAATAAAGTGCTCTGTAAAAACACAACTCCACTGTCTGAGGAGTTAACAAAGCATTTGTCAGACAAAGACTACCACACACATCTGAGTTCTGTCTGAAAAGGCCTTTTGGGTTTGCAAAGACGGAGTGTGCCAAGATTTCCTCTGTCATAGTGCCACATTGGAATAAAGACATTCTGTTCATACTTGCCCTCATGCACTGTGGAGGCATGCGCATCAGGCCCGGCCGGCCTCATCAAGTGTGGCAAATCTGGCCTAATTCTTCTGGGCTAGCAGCTCCAATATGCCAGGCAGTGCCATGCAAGCTTAAGAGATGCGAGTATGAGTCAGGAAGAATAACAGGACAGAATGATCTGTCCCCTCATAGACATAAACATTACAGGGATGTGAAAACAAGGAGAACTTGTTATGGAAGAGTACTATAATAAAACCAAAATGGTGATCAATGAATAGTTCTATTGCAATTTGGAGAAGGAAGCACAGTGAATGAAATAACAATGCTAAAGAGAGTACAGACATAAAACAGGAAGAAATATAGACAAACAGCTGCAAAGAATCATTGTTTGAGTCAGAAAATAGATGGTTTTATACAGAGCTGCAGTAGAAGTGAAAGAGTCCTTAGGACTCAAAGGTGAGTAATTTGGCCCTCCAAAGTTCTCAGGTTTATAACCTGAATAAATTATATTGTTGTCTGTCTCTGTGTGTTAGTAAAGAGAACGAAATGTAGAAACTTTAGGACGTAATTTATGATGTACAGACATTAACAGCAAATGGGCAGTTGCCATGACCTGTCACAGCAATGCAACATGCTAAACTCCTGTCGAACTATTTTAAAAGGCATTTTACTAATTGTTTTATGACTTTAACATTTACTGGTGCTTACATAAGCAAGCATTACAATTACTATTGCTTATACTTGGAGCTGCACGGTAAGAAGGTCCTGGATTCAAGTCCTGGCTCAACTGGGCCGTACTGTGTGGAGTTTGCATGTTCTCCATGTGTTTGTGTGGGTTTCCTCCAGGTGCTCCGGTTTCCCCCACAGTCCAAAAAGACATGAAGGGTAAGTTAATTGGAGACCCTAAATTGCCCGTAGGTGTGAGTGAGAGTGTGAATGTGAATGTGTATGACTGTGTGTGTTGCCACTGTGATGGAGTGGCCACCTGTCCAGGGTGTTTCCCTGCCTTTGGCCTGAGACAGCTGGGATAGGCTCCAGCACTACCCATGACCCTACATAGGACAAGCAGCTATAGAAGATAGATGGATGGATGATTGGCAATGCATCTTCTGCATCACCTGTCGAAAGCTATTTCAAAAAGTAATTCGAATTTGGCCAAGGCAAAATGTGGTAGGGAAATGTCCTACCCCTCCCACCCGTAAATGACGCCTATGGACATAGTTCACTCAATATAACACTATTGGTTAAGTTCAAGTTTTAGGCTAGGGAGATACATTTTACTCATTAAAATATCCATATAATATTCACCTTAAAAACCTTATCTGATTACGACACCACTTCACCCCTCCATTTCATTGGCAAATTGCAGCCACACGTGTAACAAAGCAAGTAATTTTGGTTTGCAAAAATGTTGCCATTGTCACAAACATTTCATGAGATCAGGCTGGAAAAACCCCTTCGACTTACATTGAAGGAGAGACCCAAGCAAAATCTAGAAACCAAGCAAACACTTTAAAACATGCTAAAAAAAACCAAAAAACATTAAACACCTGAGCAACAGTGTTGGGTAAGTTACTCAAAAATAGTAATCCACTACAAATGACTAGTTATTTCTCTGCAATTGTAATCAGATTATTTTACTAATTACTTAATTGAAAAGTAATCACATTACTAATTACTTTACTTTTAAGTTACTTTCTAAAACACTTTTCTGCTCAACAAATTCAAAATAATGTCTATATTTCTTGTTCATTGTTGCACACAAGTCATACACTCGGCACCTCGCATTTCTCCTTTACGATGACTCGTTACGGGCCATAATTAATGTATTCTACATAAATAATAGACAGAATAAGATAAATAGAATAGATATTAGAAATAAGCATATCCCTTAAATTAAATGAAAGTAACTGTAATCTGATTACATGAATTTAAAATGCAATGCATTACACTACTTTAACTAATAAGTAATTAGATTACAGTAACTAATTACTTTGTAATTGGATTGCACCCCACACTGCTTATCAACCACATAGCAACACCCTAGCATCATGTTGACATATTTTGCATGGACAAGCACCACTCACATTTTCTTAAGAAAATGTAAAAATCTAGCAATGTTCCAAAACTGTCCCTTTTAACACGCTTTAAAGGGGTCAGAGTTTGCTTGAAGTGTTCATATATAAGCCAAAATTCTAGTTGAACACTCTCGAACTGCATGAAGTGAAACAACAGCACCCTTAAACTTACAGAAAATGGTGATTAGCCGTTACATCATATTAAAATATACACTTCTTTACAATCAAGTATACATTTTGACTTAAAATTTTCAAGTTAATGTGTAAGTAACTTATCAATATTAAAACAAGGTCTTGAAATCATGGAAGCTTTACACGTGCGCTAAAGCTTCAAAACTTATTTAAGTGTGCTCTGGAAACCTAACACTATTAGGGTGATGAGGGGGTTTCTGGGAGGGTCTGTTTCAGTGCTTCACAAAACCCATCCTGGTGCTGGAAAAGATCTGATGGCAGCAGAAGGTCATAAATCAGAGGACAGCTCTTTTCACTTCAGTCTCTCAGGCGTAACCTCCCTTCTGAGGGGTCAGAGAGAGCGAGGGCTCCTGAAGCTGATCTGTGGGAACCTGCAATGTGAATTACGATTCTTTTTAATGACCTTCTGACATCAGGAGAGACCTGAGAATGAAGGTCAGAATGTGTTTGCAAGTAAATGACAGGAAGAACTGACAATGGCTTGTATTTTACGCCTTTTAGTGTTTACTGGTTCCATTTTAAGACCATTTTTGGACTGAAATTTGACAGATAAACAAATTTCTAAAGCTGCCACTGGTGTTCTGGATTAATAATTTGTCTAAAGGCTCGGTCACATTTACCTTTGCACAGTGAAATTCCATGGGCGATGAAGGCGTACATGGGCGGATGTGATGCACGTGTGAAACCAGCAAAAAACGCAGCCTTTACAATTTATACTCTGAGAGAGTGAAGTTATAAAGAAACTTAATCGCTAAAATGATTTCCTCGTCCATTGTGAATATTCAGTGTAGCGATGAAGAGGTCACAGATGTCACAGCCAAACCAAGCAACCTCCTATTGGTCAATGCCACAGAACGTTCCCCTAACGTTAGAGTATGTTTCCCATTTGGTTATTTTTTGGGAACCAATTCCTAATGTTCTAGAAACTTTCTCTTACTGTTCTGATTTTTATAACCATAAACTAACGTTTCCAGAACGTTCTGGGAACCAAAAAATTTTAGTTAGGAAAGATCACCAAACTTGAACCCCACATGAAATTTGCATAGAGAAATGCTTCGCCACAAGAAGTGCATCAGGCGGAATTCCCAATCCGCGGATTTTCAGTGAGAGGACTGCATTTGGCTTGCTGAATTTTGCTGTGCGAAGGTAAATGTGACAGCGCCTTAATGGACAAATACATTTGGACTGTTTTTGATCATTTTTTATTGTAATGTAGCAGTGAAAGAAATTAGCTTTAAGCAGATTAAAGCTCTTGTTTGGGTTTGTTTACATTTGAATTTTTGACAGATTGCGTTTAAATTAACAAGCATTCTATTGGCCCATTTGAACATTCCGTCAGTGTAAGTCTATGGGATCGCCCGCTGTGCGAAAACTATAATCGGAGGAGTTACAATTGATCATTTTGGCCTTGGTTTAGGGATTTTAGAAAACCTTAAACCCTGTCTATAGAATAACAGTATGTTGACTTTGTTTAGCCAACCTAAATAATCAGCTAGTATAATGAAATACAGTATATTCTTCAGCTCTTTACTGACTTGCTGTTTTTTGAGTTGTGAAATATTACATATATCAAATGTTAGATAACAGATATACATTTTGATCACTTTCTGCTGCATTTTTGCCCGAAGCCCAGGTTAATTTATAACCATGCCGGATAAGCCAGTCAAATCTGTTGTTTAGTTCTGTCAAATGATACTTCTACAAATGTTACCAACACTGTTGTAGCATGCTTCACATACAGGATCTATACCATAAACCATAAGCTAAAGTTTGTGCTACAAACACCAAAAGGACCAACAAATGCCATAACCGCATTACCATTTGGTTAGCGAGTGTTTTGCTTGTGTTATTGCTCGAGTTGTGTAAAATTGGGGTAGAGGAAGGCAATGAGCCCGACCCTGACATTCTGGGGGGTCAAATAATTTTGACTGCTATCTTGTTAAAGTTTGCTTATAAGCTACTATAAGTACATATTGACAAGTTGATTCCATTACAAATAAAACCATTACATAACCGTGTTTCATGTTTTGTGTAAATCAATATTCCAGGTTGTGAAAAATAAGCGATTTATGAAAGCAGGCATATGAACCTGTTGGTCGGGAGTCGGTAGTTTTAGAGACTCAAGTGGTCAAATTACACTGTGGCAAACCAGGAGTAACATGAGGACAACAGCTAGGCCGTGTTTAGACGGAGTTCAATGCACTATACAAGAATACTAAACCATGAAAATTTTATTTTATGTGTTACGCATTCATCAAATGTGTTTTCAAAAAGTATATGGGTGAATGACATGAAAACTGTCAAGAACATGCCAAAATCAAATGAAAGAAATAAGAAATTATAATTTATATAAAATAAATGATTTATCATTCATATATATATATATATATATATATATATATATATATATATATATATATATATATATATATATATATATATGTGACATGTGACATTATTTTCATGAGTTAAGCACATTTCCCTTTCCCATTCTGTATTGTAAAAAAACCCTCAAATTCTCATTGCCAAAATGTGAAAAAAGTCAGTCATTACCATGATGCAAAAAATCTCATTCTCATTACTGTAATCTGAATCGATTTAATTCATTACTGTTATACAAATATATATATATATATATATATATATATATATATATATATATATATATATATATATATATATATATATATTTGCTCCCCATCCTGATTTCTTCTGTTTTTGTATATATCTCGCACTAAATTGTTTCAAAAATTCAAACAAAATATAACATAAAACAAAGACAAGCGGAGTAAACACAAAATAAATTATGTTTTTAAATGATAATATAATTTATTGAAGCAAAAAAGTTATCCAATACCAACTGAGCCTGTGTGAAAAAGTATTCACCCCCTTGGTTACTAAATCCCCAAATCTATGAAACCTCATTCATAATGGGGTTCAGCTGGACTAGACACACCCAGACCTGATTACTGCCAGCCCTGTTCAATCAAATCAACACTTCAAATCAACTGAACTTTTTCAGCAGCATGAAGTTGGCTAAAAGGTCTCACCCAGTAACACACTATGCCAAGGTCGAAATAAATTCCAGAAATGATGAGGAAAAAGGTGATTGAAATACATCAGTCTGGGAAGGGTTACAAAGTTATTTCAAAGGCTCTGGGACTCCAAAGAACCACAGTGAGAGCCATTATCTCCAAATGGAGAACACTTGGCATAGTAGTGAACCTTCCCAGAAGTGGCCGACCTTCCAAAATTCCTCCAAGAGCACAGCGATGACTCAGCCAGGAAGTCACAAAAAAAGCTAAGGACAACATCCAAGGAACTGCAGGCCTCTCTCGCATCACTAAAGGTCACTGTTCATGACTCCACTATCAGAAAGACACTGGCCTAAAATGCCATCCATGGAAGAGTGTTGAAACGAAAACCACTGCTAACCCAGATGAACATTAATGCTCGTCTGAATGTTGCCAAAACACACCTTGATGATCCTCAAACCTTTAGGGAGAATGTTCTGTGTACGATGAGTCAAAAGTGGAACTGTTTGGAAGACAGGGGTCCTGTTACATCTGGTGTAAATCAAACACAGAGTTCCACAAAAAGAACATCATACCTACGGTCAAGCAGGGTGGTGGTAGTGTGATGGTGTGGGGATGCTTTGCTGCTTCAGGGCGACTTGCAATAATTGAGAGAAACATGAATTCTGCTCTCTACCAGAAAATCCTAAAGGAGAACATCCGGTCATCAGTCCGTGAGTTGAAGCTCAAGCGCAACTGGATTATGCAGCAAGACAATGATACAAAGTATAGGAGTGTGTCCACCTCTGAATGACTCAAAAGAAGCTAAATTTAAGTTTTGGAGTGGCCTAATCAAAGTCCTGACTTGAACCCGATTGAGATGCTGAGGGAGGACCTTAAACGGGCAGTTCATGCTCGAAAACCCTCCAATGTGGCTGATCTAAAGCAGTTCTGCAAAGAAGAGTGAGCCAAAATTCCACCACAGCGTTGTGAAAGACTGATCTCCAGTTATCGGAAGCATTTGGTTGCAGTTGTTGCTGCTAAAGGTGGCACAACCAGCTATTGAGTTTAAAGGGGCAGTTAGTTTTTCACATGGGTGATATAGGTGTTGGATTACTTTTTTGCTTCAATAAAAATATATATATACAACAATTGTTTTGAATATAAGTTTTCAAGAAACAAATACAAATATAAACTGAAAATGAATAAATACAATCTGAAACTGATTGTAAAACAATACAATCAAAGGCAATATTTTGGGAATCGACTGAAAAGGAGTGACTACTAGCTGCTTTGATTCATTGCTTTCCTGTTCTGGATAGAAAATAATGATCAAATTGATGTCTCAAGCAATCAAAAGGTCAGGTATCAGCAAATTTTAACAAGTGGTTGGCACTTAAGAAACACTTTGACACCTTAATAAAGAATTTGCTTTGAAACACAGAATCATTTACTGAATCAATTGAATCTCTTAATTCAGAGCTCTTTAAAGTTTTATGACAATTGTCATTATTTCAAACAGTATCACAACTAACTCAAAGGAACACTAATCTCACACACAGTAATAAAAAAAAAAAAAAACGTAACATAAAACGACATAACATTAAACGGAACTTAAAACATAACTATAACCCCCAATAACTTTTACATTTTAATTAATAACACCCCCAAACAGTTCCCAAAACCTGCAGAGATGTACCTCATTAATTATGCAATGACAAAAGTCAATAGCAAGCATAAACAACAGATGTTAAAGTATGTTCCTGGTAAGGACTATAATTCCATGTAGTTTTAGCATCTGATATTCATTTAAATAGGTAAATGTGCCATTTTGCCCTTTGCACCAAGAAAAGTGAAAAAATGCAGATGTCTGATCAATCCATCTAACCACTAATCTAGAAAAGCCCCGGAACCTGAATAAAACAAAGCAGAAATGAATGAAACTGGATGAGGGTGTGCTGGCTGTCACTGCCATTCTGTGTTATACAAAAGTCCAGATGTTTATGCAAGTAATTATAACTTGCATTATATGATATTCGTAGAATGACCATATACTGTTTGTGTAACCAGTCGACCCGCTCCGAGCGGGATTCAAACTGGCATCTCTGGAATGGCGCGCTAATCAGGAGGCTAAAGGCTACAGCCTCTAGTGTCATTCGCTAGTGCGCCTCTTGAGGCCAGAGGAGTGAGGTTTACACACATTGTACAGCTATCACTTACCAGCTGGCTCCTGTTACACTCACCCCCCTAAACTTCACTCCCATCCGGGTCATGGCACCACTGTCACCGGTTCTTCTTTACTTGCTCTGAGCTGGATTCAAACTGGCATCTCTGGCATGGGAGGCAGGCGTGCTAACGAGGAGGCTAAAGGCTACAGCCTCTAGCGTCAGTCACCAGTGCGCCTCTTGAGGCCAGGGGAGTGAGGTTTACACACACTGCACAGCTATCACTTACCAGCTGGTGCCTGTTACATTTGCACAATGTTATTTTATCTCTCTGTGTCGCACGGAAGCAGATTTGAATCACTTTAGTTAGATTACGTCAGCATTCTAACTATGTATGTTGATAAAAAACCAGTCAGTCACATGATTTTGACAGTCTTGGAAGCTGGTCTGGTATAAATTGGCCATATTAATTAAAAATAATAATAATTGGGCCTGGGTAGCTCAGCGAGTATTAATGCTGACTACCACCCCTGCAGTCGCGAGTTAGAATGCAGGGTGTGCTGAGTGACTCCAGCCAGGTCTCCTAAGCAACCAAATTGGCCCAGTTGCTAGGAAGGGTATAGCCACATGGGGTAAACTCCTCATGGTCATGATTAGTGGTTCTCGTTCTCAGTGGGGTGCGTGATAAGTTGTGCGTGGATCGCGGAGAGTAGCATGAGCCTCCACATTCGGAGTCTCCACGGTGTCATGCACGATGAGCCACGTAATAAGATGTGCCGATTGATGGTCTCAGAAGCTGAGGCAACTGAGACTTGTCCTCCACCACCCGAATTGAGGTAACCGCGCCACCATGAGGACCTACTAAGTAGTGGGAATTAGGCATTCCAAATTAGGAGAAAAGGGGATAAAAAATAACAATAACAATAATTATAATTATAAATTTGCCATATTGACTGCAGAATCTTGTTGTGATGACATCACAACCAGCCCAGTTTGCTGCCCCTCCCCCCCACTTCCAAACTCTTTCCGGCGCTGGTGCCTCTTTCCCATACTCTATCACTAGTGATGGGAAGTCCGATTCTTTTCCGCGAACCGGTTCTTTCAGACGGTTCGTTTAAATGAACCGGTTCAAAAAAACTATTCACAAGTTCATATATGTCATCGCGTAATGACATCACTGCACATAATCAATACGCCGACGTCATGGAATACACGCTCGAACATGTTCAATAAAGCCATATGTAAGCACATATTGCTGATTATTACATTGTATTTAATTAAGTTATAATAATAAGGGCGCTTATTGTCATCAGTGTTTCATTCTGTGATCTTACAATACATCCTACATTCAAGTTTTGCACCTAAAGCACCCAGTACTGACACTGATATACAAACTTGGATGTTCTACACATGTCTAAAGCATATAAAGTGATTAAACTTGATCCAGCTCATAACAAATTCAGATGTAATCTGCATGCACAATACTCAAAAGTAAAATTAGTTTACATCTCTCGACTGAAACTTTTCGCCGCCTCATTCAAGTCCTCGGTTCACGCATGCTCATCAGCAGCTCACTGATCAGCAGTTCTCAGTATTATGTCCGAAAGAGGCGATTCTCAGTTCAGTGTTGTGGTGACTCGCAAACAGCTGTGATCGACTCGATGTACTGTTGACGCAAGAACTGCTGTCCTCGGATCAGTGTACTGTTGAATCAAGAACTGTTGTGATCGGATCATCATCATCATCATACGTTGATAAAATGGTAATACAATCAAGTCATAAACATATTTCCAGTATGTTTTATTTGTTATACTTTCTGCTGTTCAGCAAAATACACCAGAAACATACATTTCGCCCTTTAATCACACACGCTGAATATCAGCAGCTCATTGGTTCTCAGTATGTCAGACATCTCTGAAAAAGGCGATTCTCAGTTCAGTGTACTGTTGACACAAGAACTGCTGCCACTGCAGCGTTCAGTCTGATTTGTGAACTAGTTTGAGCAGTTCATTGCAAAGAAGATTTAGGAAAAGCAGATATGACCAGTTCTAGGATCATATTACTTCCGGTTATCAGCTCATTTCGAGTCGGAGTGTCAGGCACGTCTGAGAGATAGAGTAACTTGTGGATCAGTGTTGACTCAAGAAGCGAACTGTTTCAAACGATTCAGTCCAGTTTGGTGAACTGGTTCAACTCGTTCACTAAAAAGAACCGGTTCAAAAGAACGATTCGTTCACGAACTGGACATCACTATCTCTTACACACTTTTTTGTCTCTCAATGGGACTTTACACACGGACACATACAGTCACACACACACATTCCTGTACAAAACAGACATGACAGATGGAACAAACATAACAAATAATCTAAATCAAAGGTATTACTGTCTAAAGAGGGTGTGACATGAAAAGTTCATGCACACATTAGTCTAAATAGGGCTTGAAAGAGGAAATTGTCCACATATTTACTCTGCAGTCATCTGATGCAGAACCAGCTTACAGCATACTCACACATCAACCTTGAACACTTCATGAGAGTAGATCAAATAGATTTAGTTTAAAACATAGGCCTTTATCACAGTCCGCATGTCGTCACATCCAGCTCCGAATGGTAGCATAACCAAACATCTCCCCAACGATCTGTCTATGGATGATCGCAGTTTTTCGAAATAAATTTAGCCAACTTGGATGCACTTGGCAGTAAACATCAGATGTTTAATTGTTTCTTTGGATTAACACAGCACATCACCATATGTGTTATCTACCACTTTAATGTGTAATAGTATCTAAGTGAAGCGATTATCAGCATAAAGTTTTCCCAGATCACGAGGAGCAGCGCGTGCTGCTCAGCTTACACACAGAGGATTTTGGGCTCAACTCAATTTTCATCTTTATGTTTTATTACATTGCATTCGGTCGCTTCCCCAATCATCGTACTCAAACCACAAGGATATAACTCCACGTTTACAACGATTAAACCAGTTATTTTCTGTAATCGGACTTTGGGATGGAAAGGTTTCTTTATTTGAACATTTTTAAATGGATCTTATGTCATACATGGGGATAATAATTAGAAAGTACATGACAGCAATGTGATCATCATCGCAAATACTCTGTATAATCTTTATTCTGAATATACAGGTTTTTTTGTGACTTACTGTAAACTTCTGTCTTGTACTAATGCTCTTTAATGTGTAAAGGTACTCTTGTTTGAATATATCCTTGCATTCCTCTAATAAAAAAACTTACTTATACTCTGTGAAGTGTTCCCTGATCACATACATCATGTTTAAAATAATAAAACAACATGACACCATTTTTCTTTACTTCATTATCCCTGAGTAATGATTGTATGGTGAGGTAGGTCTGTTTAGATAAGTATTTGAGATGAATTGTACAGAAAATAGTCCATAATAATTCCACGCTGTGGGCACTGTCGTTGAAACAGAATGCAGTGGAAGTTGTTTTACGCTACTAAGCGAAGCTTCCGCTCTGCGAACGCGGAAGTGTGATAAAGGCCTACTGTAAAGAAATATTAATGTTGTATACTTGAGTTGTGCAGTTGTTTTGATGATGTTTAATTGAAAATACGTTGGTTTATACATGAGTAATAGGAAATTCATTCAAATTTACTAATAATTCTCTCATTAGATGTTCATATAAATTGTATATTATGATATATTTTGATAAAATTTAACAGAAATGTTGATAAAAAAGATGTCTTCACATGTATCACACTAGTTTTGCTGTAGTTAATGTATATTTTGAAAAGTCAAAGAATTTCTACATTTTATTATTTCAGGAAAAAAAAAACTTTTATATAAATATAAAATAACTTTAATATTTGTCAGTTAACATGCCAAAAATATAAATAGTTTTGTATGTATGAACAGTTAGGAACTTATTAATGACTTACAATATAGTTTTAGATGAAAATCATCATGTTATGTATTATTTATAAGCTTGAATTTTACCGTGTCAGAATTGACCTGCGAATGCAAAAGGTGAATGCAGATTCTGAACCCTAGAGGAGGTTTAAATTTATGATGATATAAACTAAATAAATCATTGTTATTGCAGTATTATTTTTTACCATAAGAGAATGAGAACCTAATCAGAATCTCCATTGACAAAAATGGGGGAAAAAAAAGATAAAATAGTCAAACATTTGGTTAAATAATGGAAGTGAGAATTTAGGGGAATGCGTTAAATTGTAATAAAAATTCTCAGAAATGCAAAAAATCTTAATGGCCCTAAAAACAGGCCTCATTTTTTATACAAAAACAGAATTTATTTATTTATTTATTCATTCATTCATTTTTGACATAAAGGTACTAAATATGACCTAGATATGTTTTCATGGGATTCACCCATGTGCAAATGTTTCAAGTGCCATTCAGCAGGCATCTTGATGGAACAGTGCTCTTAGACACTGACCTCAAAAGAGGGACAATTTGAAGAGCTTGATTATAAAGTACTAGTCTCTGCAGAGATGGGTAGCCTGATTTCCATCTAATTTACTGTTGCTCACCCTTTTCTCTGTAATTGCTAGTTTTTGTAGGGGACGTATCAACAGAGCCGTTCCCACACATCTCTAGAATGGACACGCTGGGCTTTGAGGATTTTTCTCCTGGGATCAGGTAAGTCCAAGGGAACTTCTGGAAAGGTTAGGGCAGATGGACAGGAGATAGGGGGTATTAGTGTGTGTAGCTTCAAGACCTGGAAAAAGTCCATATGCTTTCCATGGGAAAAGACCATCTGTGTTTGTGTGTGTGTGCGTATGTGCACATGCGTATCCTTGCCTGCACTCAAAACGCTGCAGTGCTCCAGTGAGAGAAGTCCCATCAAAGGCCTATAAGGGGTGTGACCTAGCCACAGTTTTTGGGGCGAGCTGTTCTGTATTTAACCCTGGCCAGCATGAAACTGAGGGATACATCCTTCCACCACCGCGCCAAGCTTCAAACAAACCCCCTGATGGCAGTGAAAAATGCTAACATGCTGAATCACAATCAGAGCATGTTTATGGACTCTACAGATACATCACGGAGTCCCATTTGAACCATGACAAATGACATTTTACCGTTCATATGAGACAGCTACAGTAGGATTCAACAGGTGACTGGTGTCTTAAAGGGATAGTTCACCCAAAAATGACATTTTTGTCATCATTTACTCACTCTCATGTAACCAGACCTAACACAAAAGGAGATGTCTGAGCTTCTGTTTTCCTTACAAAAGCACCATAATAGCACCAGATATAGCTCTGTTATATCAGTCTTCTAATATCACTTGCTGTGTGAGGAAAAGACAAAATTTTAAGTCATTATTCAATTAAAATATTTCCCTCTGCAGCAGTGCTCAAATCTCATTCATGCTAGCGATCACAACCATGACAATTCCAATTGATCATTGACGCAAAATTGCATTGGGGTGATTCTCAAGAAAACTGTCAAGAAAAAGTCCTGGTCCTATTTTGCTCCTAAATCAAAATAAATTATTTAGAAATTATATTTTGCATGTAGAAAATGAACATTGGGATTTTTTACATTGTGATATTGTTTTCATGACATTTATGCACATATTATCCCTCAATTCTCATTACCGCAAAAAATGGTGGTCATTATGATATACTAAGTTTTTGTGTTACATAAATAAAACATTTTGACTAGGTTTATATCCTTAGGCTATATAACATCCACAAATAGAATAAATGCAAAAGTAATAGTGCTTGCAGGAGCAATGTTAATATATAATAGCTCATCATAAAATACATTTGTCACTACTTACCCTCCTTATTCCAAACAAGAACAAGATTTTTATATACGTGAAACACAAGATTGAGGGATGAAAGGATCTTATTTCTTGACTGTCAAGATCCAAAAGCATATAAAAGCACCATAAAAGTCAGACTGATCTCACAACCGTAGGTTGACTTTTCTTTAGCTAAAATTGGTATATGCTTACCGAAATTTGAAACACAGCCCCCAGTGGCCAAAGCGGTAAGTGTTGTTGGGCGTATAGGAATGTGTGAGCTCCATTTTGTGGGTGTAATGTCCACAGAGGGGCACCAAAAGTGAGTTTGTTTCCAGCTCTACAGGCTGTAATGCATATTTTTATGACCTTACCAACGAGCTTACGTCATCCCTCTCATAAGCGCGCATCACAGAGATGTACGGAAACGACCATTTGTAGTTAAAAAGTATATAAGTGTTGTTTTGTTTCTAAAAATAATCAATCGTTTGGGTTCAGAAGAACTTTATTTGTCGACTGGAGTCGTGTGGATTATTTTGATGCACCCTAAATATGCATTTTGGACCATCAAAAAATGGAGTACATTCACTTGCATTGTTTAAAAGAGGAGGCCTGAAATGAAATCCTAAAAATCTTAAATTCTGTTTTGATGAAGAAAGAAACTCGGATACATCTTGGATGGCCTGAGGGTGAGTAAATTATCAGCAAAATTTTCATTTTTGGGTGAACTATTCCTTTAAAGATAAGTGAATGGATTCATGACGTGGACTGTTTTCCCATGACACTCATTCACAAATCAATATTGATTTTGACATTTGTGCATTGCCCATGAACATGAATATTGATGTATGAGCTCTTTCAGTACGCTTAAGCTATGAACATACTATACGAAAGTAAGTGAACGTCATAGTCATTATTTGTGGGGCACCAGTGACAGTGGCTCAGATGTGATAAGATATGACCAAAGGGGAAAATCAAACACTTTTGAACAACTTAGAAGATGCGATGTGGAAAACACGGACGGAATCACAGAATCAAGTCATAAAAATGTAATCAAACACAAAACGTGAAATCTTGCAGAATTTGACATTTGGGATAAAATGAACATATAAATGCACAATTAATCAAATTAAAATCATGATAGGTGCTAGTGTGATGATTAAAGCACAAAATAATGAGATTTAATTAAGGAGAGTCTGCATGTGCTGTGCGCTTCAAAGTGAATGTGTGAAGCCGGCTGCTCATGAGCAATACGCTCACTTTGTGCATAGCAGATAGAGGGTTTCAGGCCGGGTTCGGGTCAGTTTTTCAAGTAGGACTTCAGGTTCGGGTCATTTGTAATTAATGAAAAAATAAACAGGCTTACTGAACTTGTTTCATGCACGCACGCACGCACTCTCGCTCACAAACACACGCGAATTGACGAGTTAGGGGCCGTTCACACGGAACGTGTTTTTGCTCGCGTCTGTTCTGTTTTCCCATTGTTTTCCTATGTAAACACATGCTGGACGAATGTATTTGACATTTACACAGCGTCTTGCTTTACCTTCAGCATCTCGTGCAGTTTAAACACCGTGTCAAGTTAAAAAGTTCTGGCTGCATAGAGAGGACTGTTGCATTGTTTCATATTATTCCACATTATTCTGCACCAAGTGAAGTTTCAGCAAATGAATGATAAGTCAATGCTTTTTTTCCCTTCTGCTCTAGTGTACTGAGTGGCTGCAGTGGCTTGTTACTGAGTATGTTTCAATACTGTTATAAATGTTGCCTAAATGCTTACATAAATACAGCCTATTGCAACAGTACTTGCTTAGAAAAGAAATTAGATAGTGAGTGATATCGGGTTCGTGCTGAAAATCTGAGGGTATCGTTTGGGCCAGGTAGGGTCGGTCCACACGGTCTTGGGTACAGGTTTAATTTTAAGGCCCATGCAGACCTCTAATAGAAGATGATTGCGAACAGAGCTCTCATTTACTGTAAAGTGTGCAACACATGCACACTATATATTTACGTAATACAATTGCAGCCGTTTGTGGTTTAATAAGTACTTTAAGCCATATAGCGAACTGCTTATCCGGAAGTAAGAAGCTATCATCAAAAACAAACAAACAAACAAGTGCAAGTGCATCAATTTGGTTTTCCGCCAAAATAAAAGCTCGATTTAATGAGACGCCTGAAATTGAAGAAATTGCGACAGAAATATATTACTACTGTATCATTAAATATAATATTCAATGTTGTATTACTAATAAATTATATTTACATTATATTTAAGCAATATCTCAAAGCTCTAATCTTATAATCATGTATTATTAGGATGGCAAAATGAGCATGCTTATCGACTTTTAAAAGGGCAGAGAAAATGCTTTCAGTATCTTTTGTTGTTGATGACAAAGATGTTTCATTTGCAGGTGACCTATCCCTTTAAGCAAATTTGTGCTTATTTTTGAATATTAAACAGTTTTAGTACTGTGTTGGATTGCCACTCTAGGTCCTAATCAAAACCATTTGGGAACCACTGCTCGAAGGTCAAGGTCAAACTCAAACGTAGACATCATATTGGTCTCGCTGGTGTCGAGAGTTAAAGATGACATCTTTATGTTGTTGTACTCTGTACTTGCCGCTGCCTGGTACTTCATTGAGTTCTGTGTTAAACAGTGGGAAGATCTCAGCTATCTTTTCACCTTCCCTGATCTGCCCAGGGTCAAACAATCCCCTCCTGTCCAGCCTGTCAGCAACAAGTCATTAAAACTGAGTTGCATCCTGAGTTCCACATAAAATTCCACTGGACGAAGGCTCCCTTGTCTCTATTTCTGGTTTGAGTTATCAGGCAGTGTGTTTGGGATCTACTACTGGAAATCCAGTCATTATAGACTAATTGGTCAGGCTGATTAAAAGGCTGATTTTTGGCCATTTGGAATTGATCTGTATCGACTGATAACAGATAACCGTGTCAGTTATAAGGGTCAATGACGTGACACCTTTTTTTCTTTTTTTTTTGTCCACGTCTAATAATTTAATTTAAAAAATACATTACAAATGAAATTCACACAAAACAGTTACTTGAACACACCTTCTATGATGAACATGTTTTCAATTACTGAGTTCAAAGTCATTTTGATATTTTTCCGGGGGCTTCAAGTCAAAAATGTCATGCGTTGTAGCCGTCATGTCTCATTAAAAGCTTGAAATTCTTGAAAAAAGAAAAGTTGGCATGAGTTGTGCTGAATAATCTTTTATTATTATTTCTAAAAAAGCAGTGAAACCATTTTATTTTAAACTTTTGTCCACCAAATCAAAGTCATGTGGTGTAACCAAAAAAAATCATGAAACATAGAAGACCTCTTTAGACTAGTTTTAAAAACAAATAATTTTTTGTCAAATCATTAAATATCAATATTTTGATATTTGGTTCAGGTCAATTTGAAGTAATAATGAGAAAACTACTTGATATTCTTGACTTAAAAATTCATGATATTTGTAAAAATATTTTTAATATTGGGTTGCTTACACTCTCATGAATTCAAGGTGCAAGGAAACTATTTTTGGCTACGCGATTCAGTTCACCAGGCGCCCGCCCAGGTTCAGCGGTATTCACTTCACCTTGGTCAAGAGCAAAAACGCCGCTACCTTGCGCGGGGAGATCGCTACCCTCCTACGGAAGGGCGCGTTAGAACCTGTCCCTCCAGCCGAGATGAAGAAGGGGTTTTACAGCCCCTACTTCATCGTACCGAAAAAAGGCGGTGGGTTGCAGCCAATCTTGGACCTGCGAGTACCGAACCGGGTCTTACACAGACTCCCGTTTAAGATGCTGATGCAAAAACGCATTCTGGTGAGCATTCGGCATCAAGATTGGTTCGCGGCGGTAGACCTGAAGGATGCGTACTTCCACGTCTCGATCCTTCCTCGACACAGACCCATTGGGCAGGATCTACCTTGAAGACTCTCCACATGGTTGGAAAGTCCATGTGATGTATCCTTCCACTTAAATATCCCCCCCTCTCTTTGGGCGAGGTGTGGTCTCCGCTGTGTCTTCCCCTTGGGAGGGACACCCCCCGACTAGACCTGGCAGCCCAGTCGGATAATCCCCCTTCTTTTTTAGGGAGTGGAAAGAAGAGAAGGAGAAAAGAGGCCACGACTGGGTTAAGCCTGTCTCTATCTCTTGGGTAGTCGACTTGTCCCCAAAAAGGGCCGTTCGACACTCATAACTATGTTGGGGGAGGTTACGTGTCGACCTGGTGTGCTGGCTGTGAGGCACACAGTAGTCTGCCCACCACGCACCGCCAGTTCACGTAACACAGTTCAGACAATTGTGGCGTTACGTATAGGGACCCCTAGTGTCACTACATCGACACAACGTCGAGTGAGTGACAGATAGGGAACGTCATGGTTACTTGTGTAACCTCCGTTCCCTGATGGAGGGAACGAGACATTGTGTCCCTCCTGCCACAACGCTGAACTACCTGCTGAAATGGCCAGACCTTATATCGGCTCCTCAGCATAAAACCTGAATGAGTGGTTGCATACCAGCTCCTTTTATACCCGTATGTCTGGGGGAGTGGCATGCAAATACCACTCACCAATTTTCATTGGCGTTTTATAAAAGACCAGAGGTGTCTCGGGCTCCCAAGAGTAACCCCTAGTGTCACTACATCGACACAACGTCTTGTTCTGTCCATCAGGGAACGGAGGTTACACAAGTAACCATGACGTTTAATCCAATCATGTACTGTACTTCAAAGAACACGGTGTGGTTTTATTGGTTTTATTGGTTTTTATTGGTTTTATCCTTGGCTATCTTTGATTAGAATACTCACGTGACTGAGAAAACCGCATAGGCGATAGAGAAATTTTATGAGAGGGGAAATACAGGGCAAAACACGATTTTTTTAGAATAAGTCGGGACACTAGAAAAGTGATTTAATACGGGGCTTTCCCAGGAAAAACAGGATGTCTGGCCACCCTAGTTTAGAGTCTTAAAAACTTTCCAAAGTTCTCCAGGCCATGGCAGAAGAAGACTGGTCCATGAACTGCAGTGTTTCTCACATGTAATAAATTATAACCCCCTGCTTCACCTTTTATAACATGGCTCCATTTAGGCTTTTGGTTGTTTAACTTACCTGGTTTATGGCCTGCAGTTAGCTTTCTTATATCATACAGGTGTTGTTAGAAGTGGTTGCAAACAAACAACAAAACTGATATGAGTCTGGATGTATTGATGTTAATTTTTACTGAAATTGCCAAATGATTTGCATTGTTTTGTGCACATGCTAATGCTTCATGTTTTTATTTTATTTTGTGTCTTCTATAATCAGAATCAGAATGAGCTTTATGCCAGGTATGCTTACATGAGGAATTTGCAAGGGAAGCTTTGCTTAAACACAAATAATAGGGAACATTTAAAAAAAAAAAAAACTAAATCTAGAAGATGACCAAAATCATTGATGGGCGATTGCCCTGGTCCTATTTTACTCCAAAATCAAAAGAAACAAATAAGAAATTATATATTTTGCATATAGAAAATAAAGACCATTATATATTTTTTATATTATGGCATTAATTTCATGACAGTTATGCACATTTTACCCCCTAATTATCATTAAAGCAATGCAAAAACATTATATATTATTTAAATTGCACAGTATTTATGCATCATAATTTAATAATACTCCCTGGGTGCTGCCATTAATTTTAATTTTGAAAATCATTGTACAGCCGCATCCTTTTTTACTGAAATACAGTCACATTTACCTTGCACGGCAAAATTCTGCGGGCGAAGAATGCGTGGGCGGATGTTGAGCGCCTGTGAAGCCAGCAAAAGATTAATTGCCGAGCAGCCACTTTTTAATGTTGCACTTTATACTTTGAGAGAGTGAAGTTAAAAAGAAACTCAAAATTGTGAATAGAGGTCACTGCCAAACTAAGTAACTTCCTACTGTCGAATTCGCCTGTCAAAGTTCACCATATTTGAACTTTACGCGAAATCCGCGAGGGGAAATTCTTCGCCATTGCACGAAATTCACAATTGTGCCGATTCCCATTAACGCTATTTTTCCACTGGTGCATTTTGAGTGAAGCTGAGTGAGCTTTGTGGGATTTACAGCAGCAAGGAGCAAGCTGTCCCCTATCGTTGTGAGCGTCTTTGAGCGGATTTCTTCCGTGCCAGTGGAAATGCAGTCTTAGATGACTGTATTTCGCCTGCAGAATTTCACCATGCAAAGGTAAATGGGACCGTGCCTAAAATAGAAATGGAAATTTGGAAAATTGACAACCAAACATCTTTTTGTTGCTTTAGGGTCAACAATTTCACTAAATTGCTTAAATTGATTCTATGCTATCACATGATCTATAAACACTGCATTTAGGGACTGAAATCAAGCTAGATTTAATTTTTAATCTTTTTATTTTGGGGCCAAATGTATGTTTTCGTGACATTCACCTCTCTGCAGTACAGTATTCTCAGTCTAGCATTTGTATTTCAATGCTTTTTGCAATGCAAGACATCACCATGAGTGAAATTATGAGACAACCATAATAAAAACACACAGCACCTCAGCTAGGACTGCTTATGTAAACTGCACTGGACAGGGGAAGAGGCAATTGTCATATGATAATTATTTTATGTTATGTATGTCAAATAAAGGAAAGCCTCCATCGCCATCATTTACAGCAGGGGTGCTCTATGGAATGAGATCTACTTTTTCATCATGTTATTGCAGCAAGATCTACCATGTACAATAAAGACTACACATTATCACAATACCAAAATGTCAGTAGTCGGTAGTGAAATTTGACCATTCTCAATATCAGGAAGAATGGTTTCAAGTTCTTAAGTAATTATTCAAGACTTATAAACAGGCAATTTTAAAAAAATTAAAATTAAGAAAATTCAGTGCTTTTTTTAACAGTTTTAAAAGTTTTTAACAGCAGTTTCAAGTATTCAAGGAAACATTCAGAATGAAATGCAACATAAAACTACTACTGGTCTTCACTGTATGATTATAATACATTAATACTTATTAAAGCTACTAAAGTTACTCAGTCAAGAGCAGTGAGTGTTTTCTTGTGTTCTTGTTATTGTTGTTTGATTATTATAATGACACATTAGACAGCAGCAGGTCTATTGTTTTACATTTATACTTACAAATCCGACATTTTAATACAAATCCGCTTTTTTCTCTGCTGTTTACGTTCACTTTAGACATCACTCTCTGCGTTTACATGAATACCTCACCAAGACGGGCATTTTGGAGGAATTTTGAAATGTATTTGATCGTTCAGGAGGCATTAGCGTGCGCATTTTCAGAACACACGCGCATGTTCAGCACACACACATATGCCACCTGTCAATCAAACAGGGCACAGCTGTTACTAGATCACCTGCGAATTATAAAATCACAGGCTTTGGATTACTTTCAACAGCAGAATAAGAATATGAACTTTCTAATAAGAGACACAGGCCTAGGCTATCACAAATATAGCCAGTTATTTTTTCGTTATTGATGTTTTAATCAGTCTGCTTGTCCGGTCCAGTTTCACTTGACCCTTCAAAAATCCACTTGTCCCGGACAAGCGTTAATACCGAGCCCTGATTAAATACTGTATTCAACATTTTCCAATAACAATTTTTTCTTCTGCAGTAGAGCTCCTAAAGTAAATGTACGTTGTTTTAAAGGAGTTTTAGATATTATTTTGGAAAACAAGCCAAAAAAGACTAATCAAAAACGTATTTTGCTGCAGTGTATAATGGGCTAAGACTACACTCTCTCACCTTTATGTTCACTTTGATCCATTTTTAACTCACAAAAAACAAACGTTCTCTTCTTAATAGAGCGGCGTATCACCGATTTTCTTCATAAGTTACACACGGTGAACTTGAAGCATATATTATGATATACTTCATCGCGAGCCATCACGTTATAATCTAGCTGTCGCAAACACGCGCAAGTGATGAACGTCCCTGCGCCAGAGTGTGCATCAACTGGGAGAAGATTCAATCTCTTCCCTAGTCACTTCACTCAACTCATAGACGCGGTGCTGACCGCACAGAGAAATGCCAGTTTCAGAGTTTACTTTCATAACCCGCTTCCTTATTATTTGAACTTTAATAAAGGATGCTTTAAAGATATAACGTCAGAGTGTTTCACTGCGAAACGGAATGAGGCCCAATAATCGTTTTATCTCGTTTATCTTGATTTCATAATCGTTGGAAGCCAAAATCGTAAGTGAAAATAAAATTTGATTAATTGCCCAGCCCTAACCTCAGCCCAGACCTTAGTCATCCACACATAAAGCCACCCTCCTCTGTAGACAGACATGCCTGGCAGCACCTGTGGGCGATTTGGGTTGTCTGAGAGTGCCCCGTGACTCACCGGTGGAGGTACATCTGGAAGAAAATCTGAAAAGTGCCACACAAACACATGTATATATTCAATACCTTTCTGGCCTGAGGCCAGGTGTGGTTTCCCATGTTGAGACAGACACAAATGCAATTACTGAGAAGTACTATGGTGAACAAATGTTAGCAGTTATTGAGGTAAGTGTTGACCTTCTCACCTGTGTGTCTGTCTTCCTTGATGCAGCATTGTTGTCCATTTGTTACTGTTTGATGCCTCAGTTAAATGGCTTTCCGTCTAGTAATTGAACAATACATGTAGGTTACATTACACTTTAAAAACTATTTTTGTACTTGTAAATAACTAGCCTAAATATTGCAAGATTGTTAGGTTTAGGTAGCTGTTGAACGTAGGAAGAAAGTTTGTTCATTATTTATGCCTACCGTGCAGGCCAAAGGAGCGGTTTCCTGAGAAAACTGAGCTACGATTCTGTTTGTTCATAGATCTCAAGAGATTAAGGGGCTCATTTGAGCCTGTAATCTTTTTCTTCTTCCAAATTCATCCCTTTCAGCCTCTCAATATTTCTCTCGGAAATCTGACCTAGTTTACGTTCAAGAGAACTACCAAAACGTATTAATTTTTCAACATGTTATTGTCCAGTTTTGCATTCAACACTCAGGATGACTCTTAAAATGTCATAAATAAATAAAGGAGGGACAAGTTGAAATACATTTTTGTAGTAATCAACAATATGCCACAAATGCTGTCGACTGAGCTTAACTTTTATTGAACCCGGAATATTCCTTTAACTACATTTTTCAGTAATGCGACAGTATTCAGACGTTTTACTGAGCAACTTTTTCCAATAAGTAACGGTTTATCGTGAACAAAACACTACACAGGTGTTTTAATGTCACATTGTTTACATATGCAGACTTAATGCTCTCATTAAGTATCCCCTCTCACATCTGTAGTGTTGGAAAATGTGATTCATTCTTGTGAATTGATTCGTTCAGACGGATGATGTAAATATACCAATAAAGATTCAATGATTCATTCCCCAGGTATTTTTTTAGCCTTCTTTTGTAACGGATCAAAATAGAATAGAAATTAGGGTATATAGTTTATAATTATTATTATTATTTATTTTAACATTTTAGTTGTAAGCCTATTTTGTAAATGTATATGTCATCATAGCTGTATATTCATTTAAAACTTCCTCATTGTTTTGTGCCAAATACTGCTCCATTTTTAATAGTATATTATTATCATTGGTTATAAATATTGCCCTTTAAATAGCTTCAGAGTAGTTAGTAATTCTTTGTTTGTAGCTTGTAGTGTTGCTACCTGTTTTCAGTAGAGTATCATGACTGTAGTTTAACTACTTTAAAATAGTTTCAGTTTTAAAGTCACATACACTATGGTTCAAAAGCAGTAAAATGTATTGTCTGAAAGCCCATGCAGCTAGGCATGTTTAATGGTGTTTTCCTGTTTCTTTCTATTGCAATTACATAGCCTGCACTGCCCCTTGGCGTTCAGTGATGGGCAGTCCCACCGAAACCCAATGGGACTAAAGCTGAGCAACCCATGACTGGAATGGACTTCCTGCTGATTTCAAACATGTAACAAGTCATAGAGTTTTCCCTAAAAAATGTAAAGTCTGGTTATTGTCAGACCAGAATTGCCAACATGGTACTTAGTGTTTTTAGTAGTATTGTCTTATAGGGAAGGGTATTTTTATATTGTGTTTTTGAATTTCATGTTTGTTTGTTTGTTTTTTTTTTTTTTTTATGTTCTGTTAGTGATTGATTTTGATTGTTATGGTGATTTTTATATTATTATGAATTGTGTGTATTTAAGTATTTTGAGTGTAATTTTGTCCCTTGACATTAACCTGCCCAGGGACAGCAGATGAAAATTAGCCATTGGCCAAGTCTGGCACATTTACATCAGTGAGATGTTTGATTAATGTATATTGTCCCTGACAAATAAATGAAATCAGAATTGTTCTCTATAACATAACTTTATTGTGCCTTAATATAACATGACAACTCATTCACCAACAGAGCAAATCTCTGAACAAAAAGAGCGAGAATGATACAATGTAACAACATAATCAGACACAAAGCACCTTTCAGTCATTGTGCATATACACTTATATTCACATCAGGCCTTTACGAGTTTAACCAGACACAAGGAAAGCAATTAACAAAACAATTTGTAAGGAACCAGACACATATTCCGTAAACTTCCACCCCACAAAATTTGATCAACTGCATTTCTATATTTACAATACATAAAAAGTATTGGATGTGATGTAAACTATTAAATAGCTATTATTCATCTAATTACTTCTCTTAAAGGGATAGTTCACCCAAAAATTCTCTCATCATTTACTCACCCTCATGCCATCCCAGACGTGTATGACTTCGTTTCTTCTGCTGAACACAAACAAAGTTCGAATTTTTAGAAGAATATCTCAGCTCTGTAGGTCCTTACAATGCAAGTAAATGGTGACCAGAACTTTAAAGCTCCAAAAAGCACATAAAAGCAGCATAAAAGTAATATATACAACTCCAGTGGTTCAATCCATGTCTTCAGAAGCAATATGATAGGTGTGGGTGAGAAACATCCATATTTAAGTCCTTTTTTACTATAAATCTTTTCACATTCTGAAAGTTAAAGTGGAGATTTATATTTAAAAAGGATTGAAATATCCATCTGTTTCTCACCCAAAATGATTGCATTACTTCAGAAGACATGGATTTGACCACTGGAGTCATTTGGATTACGTTTATGCCACTTTTATGTGATGTTTGGAGCTTGAAATTACTGGTCACCATTCACATGCATTGTATGGACCTACAGAGCTGAAATATTCTGATGAATTCATGCCATGATATTCTGGCATGAGGGTGAGTAAACGATGAGATAATTTTCATTTTATATGAACTATCCCTTTAAGGTGATCTCGTTCCACTAATTTTTCTCTGAGGTCAGAACATTCATTTCATTACAAGGGATTGATTTATGCCAGTTTCTATTGATGTCATTATTCTGAAAATAAATTGTGCATAAATGGTTGATATTTTAAATAAGCTACTTTAACATAAGCACTTAACCTTCATAGTGTTGAATGAACCATTGAGTCATCTTTATGTCTCTTATATATATTGATTCAGTCTCTTTAACTGCAGTGGTTCTCAAGTGGTTAACCTGCAATGAGGATAAACATGGTTTGTGTTGATCAGAGTGTGTTTTGTGTGGTGAATTACTGGCTGTCAAAATTCAAGAGACATTTAGAGACCAATTATAAACCGCTGAATACATATTAATGTTTGACATTTTTGTTTACATCTTTGTACAATAGACAGTTGTGATGCTGTATTGGGTTGCCACATGATCAGGGTCCTGAAGCAAAACCAGTTGAGAATCACTTGTTTAAGGAATAGATGTTCTATGTTTTTAAATGTCAGTGTTCTTACACTGGTCCAGTGAAATGTGATCACCACACATCTGCAAAATAAGGCTCATATCAAGTACTGTGGCCCCTGTGGTCTGAACATTGCTAACTCTTCTCTAGTTCTCTAGTACCCAGTTGCCCTCCCCTTCTTTACTAGTTGGCTAGTTGCTCTTGGCCATGCTTTTGGTCTTCAGCTCAGCCAGTTTACTGGTGACAAAGTTCCACTTGAAAGTGGGTGTGTCTTCACTGCCTCCTCCCAGTGTTGAATACTTGGAGAAATTGTTGCCTATGCTGCTTCCTCCACCCTCACTCACATCACCCTCCTGCACGGTCTGATACTCCACATCTTCTGCACTTTCTCCGCTCTCGTTCCTCATCTCCTGGTTGCTATCGCCTTCTCCCTCCATTGTGGAGGTGGCCGCTGCTTCCGCTTGCTTCATCTCAGCAGCTTGGTGCCACTTTGTCGCAAAACTATCCCAGAATCCAGTGTTGTGTTTGATGGGTCTTGGAGGCTCCTCAGGCTTCACTGCCAATGGACTGTAAACAGACATTAAATCATTCAGATACAACTCTCTAATTGACTTTTATTCACTTGCACACAAATCACGAGTAAAGCGGCAGATTATCAGGTTATAAACACTTTTAGCTTGTGATATAAAGGATCGGATATTGGTCCTGAGGAGCACACGAGTCAACACGTGAGCCGTAAGTGTCATAGAAGCACCACAAAATGACGTGGATATGTTTTTCATCTCACATTTGCTTTTTACGACACTATCGGTTAGGTTTAGGGTTTAGGCAAGGGAGGTCGGTTTTGTTGATTTAAAACTCGATCAAGCATTAACCTTAAAATCTCATCTGTTTTTGGAAGACAATTTCACTCACTTTTAGCGCCATACAGTGGACATTTACAATGTCATTTTGCAAAAATGTCTCCACAGTCACGTAATTTTCATGAGATTTGATGAAGAGGTTTATTCAACAACAAAAAAATTCAAGCAACGTATAGTAAATTGCAGAAATTTCATGTGTGTTATACTAAATGTTTTGCTAGTGACCGATTCTTAAATGTATGATTAATATATTTTTTAGGGCTCTAAACAGCATGAAATTGGCTGTTTTTTCCTGTCTGCCTCACGAAGTTCTAATAGAGTGCAACAGTCTGTTTCTGGAAGTAAAAATCTCATTCATTTATCCCATAGATGAACTGATTTTCAACGATAACTTATAAATCTTTAAAGACAGACCAACCGTGAGCTACGAGGTTGTTCATCAATGGTATATGCTTCCGTTGACGCAATCCATCTGTGTTATTTCAACTTCATTGTTTGAAAATCGTGTTTAATAGTGGAATTCATGATAATCAACTACATTACCCATGGTACAGCCAGTAGTGTAGTCTAGGGCATACGCAGGCATACGCCATATGCCCACCTATCTTTCTTAGGATTTTGCGTATGCCCACCAGAGCATGCGAGCGGAGCATAGCGAGGAGCGGAGCGATCAGAATTTCACTGGAGCAAGGAACGCGTTTCACGAGACTGCCCTCTGGCCACTCACAAGGCACTCATTTTCCAATCCAAACAGAATGCGCTACATTTTGCATGTGGCCACATTGTGTGTGTTGGTGGCTGTATTAGGTCCAAGATTTTAAATAGAGTGGATTGTTAGAGATGAGGCAGTGTTTAAACTCGGTGTGACTCACAAGCTGATGGTGACAGGTGCCGATTCCAACAACAGACTACAGTGAGGTGAGAGCGCAGAGGCAGTTCAAAACACAGATTTGTTTCCCGGACATATGTCTGTAAAGTAAAATAATTTTATTAGGCTACCACGGACATCTGTAAGCTTTACCGTCGAATCGCATGGGATAAGCGATGTCTGTATAAATCACAGAGATGAAAGTGTCGACTGCATTTACACACTGCTGTCACGCATAACTGACCCATCAGAAAATGTATGATATTTAGCTGTGCTGATTAATGATTAATGAAGTATTAAAGGGGTCATGGCATGAGGAATCTAATTTTCCTTGATCTTTTGACATATAAGAGGTCATTGTTCTATAAAAACATACTGTAAGTTTCAGAACTGAAAACTTCCTCCTTAATAGAAAAAGAGCATTTATTTAACCCAAGCTGCAAAAACGGCTCATTTGAAATTTGTGGAACATGTGATGTCACAAGGACCAAATACATCTGCATATGCAACACCTATTTTTCCGTCATTGCACCCTTGGCCCCACACACTGGTTCTCAGTCAGTCACACAGTTGAAGTGGAGAGAGACGGGGCCTGTCACAGACATGCATATCTCGGGCTGCTTTTAAAAGATGCGGTGTCAAGTTATAACCCTGAAGAGGAGAAACTCTCCATCATGGACACGTTCTTTCACCCATCTGCACTATTTTTAGTTGTTGGTGTATGAAAACATGAAGGAATGATACTGGAAACTGGATGTGGATGTGTCTTCAGTGTATTTTAGAGTGGATTGTATGTTCGGCTCATACCAATACAATGCAATCTTTGCAAAGGAACTGTTATTGAAGGATGGGGCAGTTAAAACACTTTGACGTGATCGCAAAAACCATGAGTAAACTGTTTAATTCATGAATATTTCATATGTCATGACTGTGTGATAGTTTATAATGCTGACATCCTGTTTACACGGGGCTCATAGACACAAACATTCTAAACCATTTATTTGTGTTGTTGGCAGTAGTAGTGCAACAGCGTGCAGTGCAAAATGGAACGGGACATCTGTTTACTGTCGGCGCAACATGACGCATTACAACGGACACTTCCATGGTAGACAGCATCATTGATTATAATGAGTTCTATTGCTTTTGACGCGACACGACTCTCACGTCCAGTGTAGACAGGGTGTGAGTGTTAACAGTTGTGCTTGAGATGAACAGTTTAATATATTCAGATTTTTTTTTTTTTAATCCCCTTTTCTCCCCAATTAGGAATGCCCAATTCCCACTACTTAGTAGGCCCTTGTGGTGTTACCTCAACCTGGGTGTCATGTGTATTTTGTTGATTCTTGTATTTCAAGCCAGAGTTTCACGTCATGACCGCCAAGCCAGAGTTCCACGTCATGGCCGCCAAGCCAAAGTTCCTCATCATGGTCGCTGAGCTAGCACCATCTTTTGCCCCAATGCCTCAGCCTGCTCCATGCAATGTCACAGCAACGCCTCTGCCTGCTCCATGCTATGTCACAGCAACGCCTCAGCCTGCTCCATGCCATGTCACAGCAATGCCTCAGCCTGCTCCATGCCACGTCACACCCACGCCTCAGCCTGCTCCATGCCACGTCACAACCACGCCTGAGCCTGCTCCATACCATGCCACAGCCATGCCTGATTTTGAGCCTGCTCCATGCCATGTCACAGCCATGCCTGAGACTACTCCATGCCACGTCACAGCCACGCCTGAGTCTGTTCCATGCCATGTCATGGCCACACCTGAGCAGTTGGACCTAGAGATGATTCCCACCCTTGTACCCACCCTTAGTTCTCCTGAGCAGGCAAGGGAAACTTTCAACCCTCTGACCCCGCCTGGACCCTCCAAGCCCTGGACTCCACCTTGGCCTGTCAGTCCCTCGACATTGCCTCAGCTCTGCATTCCCTCGGCTCCACTATGGTCCTTCAGCCTGTCGGCTTTGCCGGGGTCCCTCCTCCCTCTGGCTCCTCCTTGGTCTGTCAGTTACCTGGTTCCACCTTGGCTCTCCGATCTTCTGGCTGTGCCTCGTCTCTCCGATCCATCAGCTCCACCGGGGACCTCCTTCCCTACGGCTCAGCCTTGGTCCTAAGTCCCACCGGCTCTGCCTCAGTCTTCCAATCCCCCAGCACTGCCTTGCTCCTCCGAGCCTCCAGCACCGTCTTGGTCCTCCCTGCCATCGGCTCCACCCTGGCCCTTCAACTCTCCGGGTATCCAGTCCTCCATGGTTCCACCCCTCGAACCTCTCACAGCTCCGCATTCCATGGTTCCGCCCCTCGAGCCTCTCATGGCTCCACCCCCCACGAGCTCTGCCCTGATCCCATGCTCCACGCCCACTCTGCTCAATTCACAAAATTTGCACTTGTGTCCTTTTTTTTAATTTTCCTAATCAAAACAAATCATGCTCATTTGTTTGTCATGCATCAGTCCAAACGCAACAGCCACCATTAAATAAAGTTTTGAAGTGCGTCTTAAATTTTCTGGTGTTTTCTCAATGACTTCAGACACTTGATTAACTTTAGAAACAATGAGTTAAAGGGTTCACAGGCTGGACAGAGCAGATTCACTGGCTTTTTACCAACATGTCAATTTGGTAAAAACTGGCCTGGGAACGCATAGCCCGCACAAAGTCACTGACATGAATGATTAGCACGGGATTAAAATAAATGAGAAGCTCTGGTATTTAGGCTGTTACATTACCCCACGTCCCCAATATAAAATAACCCTGTCCAAATAAGGCAGAGAGAACACGGCTATTTTTTTAAGCAGCCAACATTAAGGCATTGTTTGTGCAATTCTTATTTGTGCCATAAAATATTTGTACCTAAAATTATGCCTAATTTCTTTCTCATTTCATGCCGCTCCACTCCAACATCGCTCTCGCTCATAGCGTGGAGTGATGACTTTTGAACTTAAGAGTTGGAGATGAGTATACATATATATGAGATGGTTATTTATGTATACATTTTGGATGGTTTATACATATGTTTTAATTTTTTTATAATTTTTATTATTTGTTTATTTTTTTCCTTCACCTGTACTTGTCTTTATGATTGTATTCATAC
Organism: Myxocyprinus asiaticus; assembly: GCF_019703515.2. Classification (NCBI taxonomy): domain Eukaryota; kingdom Metazoa; phylum Chordata; class Actinopteri; order Cypriniformes; family Catostomidae; genus Myxocyprinus; species Myxocyprinus asiaticus. The sequence goes on from NC_059359.1 coordinate 3,283,807, forward strand.
ATTATTGAACATTTATATTGAAAAAACTCCACAGATTTACCACCATTTGTGGACATTTCAGACGGTCCCTTACCACACCCTCCACAGTATCAGAACGTTTTAGCAAAATGTGTGGACTTTTCAGACGGCCCCTTACCCACCATAGGCAAATTTTCCAACTCATATTAATGTTAAATTGGCGATCTGGAACGATTTCACCGTGATGCCATCTGACCAGATTAAATACGGGACAAATCGCGTCCCGTATTGATTCAATACAGGATGCATCCGTGTGAGCCCATGACGCACTGTGAATGATGTAATCGAGTCGTCTCCCTTCACCCTTAAACCACTTATATATTTGTATATATCGAATATTTTGCAATAAACTTAAAATATATTGTTTCTGTACAACCTAAAATCAATAGTTTATATATTCCTATCATTTTTTATTCAATGACATCATTCGCAGTGCTTCATGGGATTGTTGTCCGTGCCCTTATGAAAGACGGTAAGTACAAAGCCTTTATGTCCGATTTTCAAATGCTTTTTTGCCTTAAAACAAAGCTTGTGATGTTGTTATTCATGTCGGAGCTGGTTGATTTCGATCATGGCTTACAACTCTTTTATGAAGGATTTTTTATGTCTATGGAAGAAATAAATGGGGAAAATACTTCCGGAACTCAGACGGCTGAAAAGTGGGCAAGCACTGTTGTGCTCTATATAGAGTGATTAGTCACATGACATTTATGGCTCAGATGATTGGCTTAAAAGCAATTGTTTATGGAACTGATTGTCCATGAAGCAGTTGCCCATTATGCACCCACATCTTGGCAAAAGACATGGATTTAACCACTGGAGTCGTATGGATTAAATTTTTGCTGCCTTTATGTGCTTTTTGAAGCTTCAAAGTTCTGGCTACCATTCACTTGCATTGTAGGACATACAGAGTTGAAATATTCTTCTAAAAACCTTTGTTTGTGTTCAGCAGAAGAAAGAAAGTCATACACATCTGAGATGGCATGAAAGTGAGTAAATGATGAGAGAATTTTCATTTTTGGGTGTATTATCCCTTTAAGTTGGAAATCTGACTTCAAGTGCCCTTTTGTTGAATTTTGCAAGGATGAGGTTGGACATTCCGACTTTCTATGTTGAATGGACCATGCAGAATAATACTCACTGATCTGCTGCAGGCTGGTTCTCGGCCTCCAGAAGTTGGTGCTCATCATCTTTGTTAAAGAGGGTTGAAACACTCTTCCAGCCCTTCGCCCCGGCTCCCTGCATCTGAGGAGGAATAATATGCACAGAGACGCACTGCTGGATCTGTCTCACACTGACAAAAATCTGTCTGTATATATATATTTATATATGTGAACTACTTCTATACATGTGCTTGAAGCACACTTTTTACAAGTGAAAGATGCTTACTCTCTTGGCCAGCTGTGACATTGCACTGGGTCCTTCATCGGACTGGATAGGCGTCATATCTTCGGCTATTTCACCGACCTTCACAGACAAACATTAATAGACAAATTATCTTCAACTTTTGTAGTAGACAGATAAACTACATACAACTCCAGCTGACCAACATTAACATTTTGTCTCCCTCTTGGGGTTTTTAGTGATACTACATCAAGATCCTTTCAATGAGAATGTCAACAGGGTGTGTGAGGGTATCTGACTCGAGCTCAGTTTAATACTATTATATGCATAATATCTTTAATACATTATATACAATTCAAATAATTATGTCACATACATATGTTAAGCTATACTCTTATAGTTCTCAACTGAATGTTTGTATTATTCTTATTTTAAGTCACTTTGGATAAAAGCTCATCTGTTAAAGGAATATTCCAGGTTCAGTACAAGTTAAGCTCAAACGACACCATGTGTGGCATGATTTTGATTCCAATAAAAGTCATTTCGACTCGTTCCTCCTTTTCTTAAAAAAAAAGCAAAAATCTAAGTTACAGGCACTTACAATGGAAGTCAATGGGGCCAATTTTTGGAGGGTTTAAAAGCAGAAATGTGAAGCTTATAATTTATAAAAGCACTTTAATTCTTCTATTAAAACTCATGTGTTACTTTAGCTGTAAAGTTGTTTAAATCATTTTTACAGTCATTTTAGGGTTTTAGGGTTTGTTGACATCACATCGTCATGGCTCTGAAGTTGTAAAATTGGATAAAACTTTACACAGAAAAAAGGTTAGTAAGTGATTTTATCACACTAAAATCATGATAACACATATTGTTGTGGCGTTTACATACGTTTTACAAGGTTTGCATATTGGCCCCATTCACTTCCATTGCAAGTGTCTTGCTGAAACCCAGATTTTTGCCTTTTTTTTAAAGAAAAGAATGGGCAAGTCAAAATAAATTGTGGTAATCAGTATTATGGCACAAATGCTGTCGATTGAGCTTAACTTGTACTGAACCCGGAATATTCCTTCAAGCCGATAAATGTAAATGTAATACAATGAATACAATTTTAATTTAAAGTTTTTAAATGAGCTTGGAGCAACTCGAGGAATAGTCACAATATTCATTCACCAAAAATTCAAACTAAGCTACCACTGCAAGAATGTATAGGCCTATAAGAATTATTCAACACTTGTCAGTGCCTGATTCATACTATCATACATTTGCAACATGCATCCAGTGTTTATCTTGAATTAGAAGTTTTGGCTGGTTTATTTGCCTTAATCTTTTGGCAACATAATATGTTATAGCAGGCTATGGAAACTGTGCAAGCTCACTGGTAAAAGAGAAGCCAAACAGATAGGCGAGAAATATGGGGAATCAGCCAACAAGTCGAACACACCCTGATGGTAATATCTGCCTTGAATTAATCACTGGAATGTCATCCTGCTGTAGAGTCGAGATCCAGTTACAGAGCCTTTGAAAAGTGGGTCAAGTTTCCACTTAAAAGATTATTGAAAATATCTGAATGCATCCTGAAACTCTTTGATAAACATAAGCTGTAGCCACTCGACATAGTCAGGAATAAAGGAACAAAAGCAGCTTTCCTTTATTTAGAATTTATTTTAATGCACTTAAAACATTTATTAAAAAAAGATTTCATGACATTATTTAATGAGTAAAATTGTATCTCTTCTTTAAAATGGATTTGTATTCATAGTACTGAATGCATGCGATCACATGCTCATGGGCCAATGGAATGTCTTCAGGTATTTCTGTGATAATCCAACAATTTTCACAAGAATCAAATGAGATCTTGCTGCATAAGCTGAAATCCGTACATGCTTTTTAGATTTTTATTTAATTAAGTTCTTATTGGATAATGAATGTTGAGTCATTTTTATCAGACCCTTACTTATATTGTGTTCAAGTAATGTATTGCTACTGTACAGTAACAGGAAATCCCACAGTGGGAGCTATGAGAGTTTTGAAATACTGAATTTTCATCCTATTGGTTATCATACTCGTCCTATTGAGAGCTGTATGACTTCTACAAAGATCTAGACTTTGTTTTGTATTACAATGGAATTTCCCGATAGCATCTTTTCCAATTGGTTCCAAATATTGTAGAATATTGTACTGCATAAGATCTTTGTCTCAACATTTTACACAACTGATATTTCAATCGTAAAATTGTTTATTATTAGTATTATTTTTATTATTTCAATAAGCTGATTCATGCAGAGCATAAACTGTTCACTGCAAATGCCAACACTGAGTTTTAAAGGTTATTTACTGATGTGTTGGAACAGCTGACATGCAATATTCCATTTCTATTTTAAAAAGCATTTTGCTCATTTTTATTATCATAATTATTCTCCATGCAGCTTTCATGAGCTTATAAAGGTAAAAGGTGATTAAAATGATGAAGAACTTCAAACAAGTGGTGTCCAGTTGCACAATATTCACCTCCCTTATTTAGATTTTTAACCAAAATGTAGCTGTTGATTTTTAACATGAACATGTTAAACCAACTATACCCCCATACTGATCCATTACAGTACAAGATTTGGTTGATTTACCTCTTCCACTGGCTCTTCCTCCATGTCTGGATTGAGAGTCTTCATCACTTTACTCTTATAGACTTTCCACAGCGGATTCATGACTGACACCTTCAAAAATCCTTAGATACGTCAAACAATCATAAAAAAAAAAGACTCTTAAGCCACCAGCAACAAACTCCTGGCGTTAGTTTGGATCTAAAAACCTTCAACAATATTCCTGTTCCATCCGTAAATGTGTAATGCACAAAATACAGATCATCCAATATGATGAAAATTAATGTTTCTTCATTGTCTTTCTACTGTCTCTTTGAATAAAGAAAAACTCTGGAAGGCTGCTTGTCGAGTCCTTGATTTCAGAGTCAACGAGATGAAAGAGACAAATGCATAGTGACACGGTTCAGAAGCCCAGCATCGGTTACCTGGAAACAGGTATGAGTTTCCTACTGAATATTTCAGGCTTCGCCAATAGTTGAGACTTCACTGTTAGTTCATTTAAGCAGAGCAGGCCGTGTAACATTAACCCCAAACAACATATATACATGGCATGTTTCAGTGGCCAATAAGGTCAGTCACTGAAGATCTTTGATAGTGCTAATTTTTTACTATATTGTACAAGGTATACTATAATTATTGCAATGATAAAACCACAACAGGTCTCGTTCTGACAGTGAAAAAGCAATTCAAGATAATGTCATTACAAAATTGTGTTTTATGTTTGGGTGAATCTCATGAAACTTGTCAAGAACATGTCAAAGTCATATTTCACCCTAAAACCAAAAGAGAAAAATAACAAATTTAATTTTTCTTAAATATATTGAAGCCTGTTTTAGGACCATGAACGTCCTGGTTACTTTCATAACCTCCATTCCCTGATGGAGGGAACGAGACTTTGTGTCGATGTAGTGGCACTAGGGGTCACCCTTGGGAGCCCCAAACACCTCTGATCTTTGAGAAAAGGTCAATGGGAATTGGCGAATGGAATTTGCATGCCACTCCCCCGGACATACGGGTATAAAAGGAGCTGGCTCGCAACCACTCATTCAGGTTTTGTGCTGAGGAGCCGAGACGAGGTCCCGGCCATTTCAGCGGGTAGTTCAGTGTTGTGGCAGGAGGGACACAACGTCTCATTCCCTCCATCAGGGAACGGAGGTTACGAAAATAACCAGGATGTTCCCTATCTGTCACTCACTCAACATTGTGTCAATGTAGTGACACTAGGGGTCCCTATACGAAACGCCACAACTAGCTGAACTGTGTTACGTGGACTGGTGGTGCAAGACGGGCAAACCATTGCATGCCTCATAGCCAGAGCAACTGGCCGTAACGTAACCTCCCCCAATGCTCCTACGAGCGTCGTGCTATCCCCCGCACCTCGGGGACAAGTCGACTGCCTAAAATTGGGGACAGGCTGCCCCAGCCATGGCCTCTTCTCTTTTTTCTCCCCAAAAAAGAGTGGAAATCGATCAGTTCGGGGCCATAAGTGTCCGCGTCGGGGGGGGTGTCCCTCCCAAGGGGAAGACACAGCGGAAACCACACCCTGCCTGGAGGGGAGGTAATTGTGTGGAAATACGTCACATGGTCTTACCGAGTTTTATCGGCAGTGTGGCATGTGGAGGAGTCCCCGTGGTAGGTCGTACCCAGAGGGGATGGAGCTCTACAGACACGGCGACCGGTGGCAGAGGGGACTCTGCCCAAGGAAGACGCGGGTTTACCAACAGGGAAACCGTCTCATGGAAGATACATCACACGGGGTTACAGACAGGCAGCCAGCGCATGTGGAGCACCTACCCAGTACAGGGCCTACTAGCACACGTACTGGGCCAGCATCAAGTTTCTCTGTGAACTCGCCCACTACAGGGCTAAGGAGGAAACGACATCCAGGGTCCACGGTCGTAAACACGGCTGGGGGGTAAAAAGCGCACGTCTCCCCCTCAAGGAGGGGAAGTGCGCTATGCGCAAGCAGTACACCCGGCCAGTTGTCCCACAAGCATACCTGTTCATACCTGCAACACACGGGACGAAACCGGCTCAACCCGGAGATTGTAGAACTTCGTGAAGGTATTGGGTGTTGCCTAGCCCGCTGCTCTACAGATGTCTGCTAAAGAGGCGCCACTGGCCGCCACACTCCTGGTAGAGTGTGCTCGTAGCCCCAAGGGGGGCGGCACACCCTGGGCATGATATGCCAAAGCGATGGCGTCAATGACCCAGTGGGCGATCCTCTGTTTGGTGACAGCACTCCCTTTCTGCTGTCTTCCAAAGCAGACAAAGAGCTGCTCAGAGCATCTAAAGCTCTGTGTGTGATCCAAATAGATGCGCAAAGCACACACCGGACACAGAAACGACAAGGCTGTGTCTGCCTCCTCCTGGGGCAGCACTTGCAGGTTCACCACCTGATCCCAAAACGGGGTCATGGGAACCTTGGGCACATAGCCCGGTCAGGGTCTCAGGACCACATGAGAGTATTCCGGACTGAACTCCAGGCACGTGTCACTGACAGAGAACGCCTGCAGTTCCCCTACCCTCTTGATTAATGTGAGTCAATTGTGAGTCTTCAAAGAGACAGCCTTTAGCTTAAATGACTCCAGGAGCTCAAACGGGGCTCCCCGCAGGCCCCGTAGGACCATGGAGAGATCCCATGAGGGAATGAGGCACGGTCTGGGAGGATTCAGCCTCCTCGCACCTCTAAGGAACCTGATGATCAGGTCGTGCTTCCCAAGAGACTAACCATCAACTGCATCGTGGTGCGCCACTATAGCAGCCACGTACACCTTCAAGGTGGAGGGGGACAGCCACCCCTCCAGCCTCTCCTGCAAGAAGGAAAGCACCGACCCGACTGCACATCTCTGGGGGTCTTCGCGTCAGGAATAACACCACTTAGTGAACAGATGTCACTTCAAGGCATACAGGCGCCTCATAGAGGGAGCCCTAGCCTGAGTGATGAGGCCACTTAGGTCTTCCGTGTTCCGTCCAGGGACAGATGTGGAGATTCCAGAGGTCTGGTCATGGGTGCCAGATGGTGCCCCGTCCTTGAGAAAGAAGGTACTTCCTCAGGGGGATTCGCCAAGTGGGGGCTGTCGCATGGAGTGTGAGGTCCAAGAAACAAGTCTGGGTGTGCCAGTAGGGTGCTACTAGGATGACCTGCTCCTCATCCTCCCTGACCTTGCACAGGGTCTGTGCAAGTAGGCTGACTGTGGGGGACATATACTTGCATAGCCCCTAGGGCCAGCTGTGTGCCAGCACATCTGTGCTGAGGGGAGCCTCGGTCAGGGCATACCAGAGCGGGCAGTGGGAGGATTCCCGGGAAGTGAACAGGTCTATCTGCGCTTGACTGAATCGACTCCAAATCAGCTGGACCACCTGGGGGTGGAGTCTCCACACTCCCCTGAGCATGACCTGCCACGACAGCGCGTCCGCAGCGGTTGGTGTATGCTACCATCGCCGTGTTGTCTGTCCGGACCAACGTGTGCTTGCCCTAGATCAACGACCGAAGCCTCTGCAGGGCGAGCAACACTTCCAGCATCTCGAAGCAGTTGATGTGCCAATGCGGTCGCAGCCCAGTCCAGGAGCCAGTGGCTGCGTGCCCATTGCATACGGTGCCCCAGCCCGACTTGGAGGCATCTGTCATGATGACAACTCACCTGGAGACCTTCTCAAAGGGTACCCCTGCCCGTAGAAATGTCAGGTGTCCAAGGGCTGAACAGGCGGTGACAGATCAGCGTGATGGCCATGTGATGTGCCCCATTTCCCCATGTCTCATTTGCATCAGCCTGAGCGGTGTGACTGCCGCCGAGGACGCCATATGCCCCAGGAACCTCTGAAATTGTTTCAGTGGGACTGCCATTCTCTGCCTGAACCGACTGCGTGTGCTCGCTCATGAGGCGCACCATCATCGAGTCTAACTCCAACCCGAGAAAAGAGATGCTCTGAACCGGGGAGAGCTTGCTCTTTTCCCAGTTGGCCTGAAGCCCCAAATGGCTGAGGTGCCTGAGCACCAGGTCCCTGTTCACACACAACAAGTCTCAAGAGTGAGCCAGAATTAGCCAGTCGTCGAGATAGTTGAGGATGCGGATGCCCACTTCCCTTATAGGGGCAAGGGCTGCCTCTGCGACTTTTGTGAAGAAGTGAGGCGACAGGGACAGACCGAAGGGAAGGACCTTGAACTGGTATGCCCGGCCCTCAAAGGCAAACTGCAGGAAGGGCATGTGTCGATGTAAAACCGAGATGTGGAAGTACACATCCTTCAGGTCTACTGCTGCGAACCAATCTTGATGCCGAATGCTGAAGGGACAGGCTCTATCGCATCCTTCCACAGAAGGGTCGCGATCTCTGCATGCAGGGTGAAACGGACGCCGTTGAACCCGGGCGGATGCCTGGTGAACTGAATCGCATATCCGAGTCGGACTTACAGGCAGGTGGGGAGGGACCGGGGCGGGGCAGGGCGTGGCCATGAGCGGCGCTCCAAGCCCAGGAACCAATCGTCAAGCCACGAGGGTTCAGGGGGAAGTGGAGGATTCCACTTCAGCCCGACGCTCACAGCCGCCTGGGCAAGCATGGCCACCAGCTTTGCTTTGGCCTGCGACTGGGCGACTGCACCCGAAGGTGGGAGCCCATTCGAGTCCTCAGCGTCAGACTGGACCAGCCCGCTCTCCGATGTTGCGATAGAGAGCTCATCCACTTCATGAGTGCCGAATGAGACCGCGAACTCGCCCTGAGATGAGCCGGCGGTCTCATCCCAGAACTTGACCGGGAAAAACGAGCGGACCGGGGAAGAGGAGGTCCATGGGGGTTACCCAGCAGAGCAGCTCCCATTGGGGTCCCCAAATCACCCCCAGTGCTAACCGACGCAGCCTCATACCCATAGGTAGAAGGACCGAGGCGGGGAGACACTGGGGTGGCTTTCCCTCTGACGAAAGAAAGCCGTGACCGCAACGTTGCCATGGTCATGTTCTCGCAGTGAGGACATGACCCGTCCATGAAAGCTGTCTCCGCGTGGGCAGTGCCCAAGCACATGAGACAGCGATCGTGGCCATCAGAAGCGGAGAGATAACGACCGCTACCAGGAATTAAACACAGACGGAAAGTCATCTTTAAAAAGACACTTTCCATCAGTGCCACTCTTCTAGAAGGAAAATATGCTCTTTCAGTAGAAGAATTTACTTTTTTATGCTGCTGAAGCATCCTGGGGCGTTCTCTGCACTCCACCAGTGCATGAGGGGGAGAAACTGTTATAATGCACCGTAAATCCAACAGCTTTTCGAGGTAAATGGACCGGCAGAGGAATTCAGCTCACTGAACACAACCACTCGGCTCCGAAGAGAAAATCTGAATGAGTGGTTGCGAGCCAGCTCCTTTTATACCCGTATGTCTGGGGGAGTGGCATGCAAATTCCACTCGCCAATTCCCATTGGCCTTTTCTCAAAGATTAGAGATGTTTGGGGCTCCCAAGGGTGACCCCTAGTGTCACTACATCAACACAACGTCGAGTGAGTGACAGATAGGAAAAGGAATATTCCATGTTCAATACAAGTTAAGCTCAATCGACAGCATTTGTGGCATAATGTTGATAACCTCAAAATTAATTTCGACTTGTCCCTCCTGTTCTTAAAAAAAAAAGCAAAAATCTGGGTTCAACTAGCCACTTTTCCACTATAGGGCCAGTGCGAGCCAGGGCTATCAACAGGTCAGCCGGGGTCAATAGCCTCGGACCTTGAGCCGTAAGACCAAAATCGATCTGCGTTCCCACCATCGGGCCAATAACTCCGCAGCTTTGCCAAAAAACCCGCCCTTAATACGTCGCTGCGGTGCCAACGTCACACACACCACCTATTTCACAAGCAAGAAGGAAGCTCAAGCTGAGGTTTCATGTTATCTAGAATATAGAGTTCATGTAGGATGTAAACAGCAAGACTGGAAAACAGGACATCACATGACTAGGAAGCACATGACATGGAACAGGAACTAAACTTTTCAAAATAAAAAGACATGAAATACATGAACACACACATTAAACATTACATAGTTCCAAAGTTCTGTAGGGAGCTGGTGGGGGGTGGGGGTGGGGGGGGTTTGTCTTGAGGCGTGGGGCGTGGCCTGGAGAGACAGGGTGTGGGGCATGGGACCAAGGCAGAGTCAATGGAATGTGGGGCCCTGAGAGACTTGAGGGGCGGAGCCATAGAAAGCGGAGCTTTCCAGCACACCGTCTATGAAAGTTCACCGAACCATTGAAAGTCATTTCTTTGGGCACCACTTTGTCCATTGGGCATTTTAACAGATTTGTACTGTACCCACACTTTTTTTTTCCCAAACCTGTACCATTGTGTGCTGGATACACAACCTGAGAACTTCAGCGAAACTCCACCTTTGACATTGAACCTGCCTCAATCCATGGTTGGCCTTGTTTGGCCCAAGGGTAATCGGTGGCCCAAAGGCCATTGGCCCCCAGAAATCTCAGAGGAGACACAATGAAGCCTCAGAAGAGACAGTGGGAATGCAACTGGCCCTGACACGCACTAGCATGCCCTCATTTGGCCCGATATTGGAAACGCGGCTAGTGTGGCTAGCTTAACTTGCATTGAACCTGGAATATTCCTTTAAGATTTGTTGCAGTGTAACATTATTTTCATGACATTTCATTAAAAAATAAACACATTCTCATGACTGTAATGTAATATATACAGGTGCATCTCAATAAATTAGAATGTCATGGAAAAGTTCATTTATTTCAGTAATTCAACTCAAATTGTGAAACTCGTGTATTAAATAAATTCAGTGCACACAGACTGAAATAGTTTAAGTCTTTGGTTCTTTTAATTGTGATGATTTTGGCTCACATTTAACAAAAACCCACCAATTCACTATCTCAAAAAATTTGAATATGGTGACATGCCAATCAGCTAATCAACTCAAAACACCTGCAAAGGTTTCCTGAGCCTTCAAAATGGTCTCTCAGTTTGGTTCACTAGGCTACACAATCATGGGGAAGACTGCTGATCTGACAGTTGTCCAGAAGACAATCACTGACACCCTTCACAAGGAGGGTAAGCCACAAACATTCATTGCCAAAGAAGCTGGCTGTTCACAGAGTTCTGTATCCAAGCATGTTAACAGAAAGTTGAGTGGAAGGAAAAAGTCTGGAAGGAAAAGATGCACAACCAACCAAGAGAACCGCAACCTTATGATTGTCAAGCAAAATCGATTCAAGAATTTGGGTGAACTTCACAAGGAATGGACTGAGGCTGGGGTCAAGGCATCAAGAGCCACCACACACAGACATGTCAAGGAATTTGGCTACAGTTGTCGTATTCCTCTTGTTAAGCCACTCCTGAACCACAGACAACGTCAGAGGCGTCTTACCTGGGCTAAGGAGAAGAAGAACTGGACTGTTGCCCAGTGTTCCAAAGTCCTCTTTTCAGATGAGAGCAAGTTTTGTATTTCATTTGGAAACCAAGGTCCTAGAGTCTGGAGGAAGGGTGGAGAAGCTCATAGCCCAAGTTGCTTGAAGTCCAGTGTTAAGTTTCCACAGCCTGTGATGATTTGGGGTGCAATGTCATCTGCTGATGTTGGTCCATTGTGTTTTTTGAAAACCAAAGTCACTGCACCCGTTTACCAAGAAATTTTGGAGCACTTCATGCTTCCTTCTGCTGACCAGCTTTTTAAAGATGCTGATTTCATTTTCCAGCAGGATTTGGCACCTGCCCACACTGCCAAAAGCACCAAAAGTTGGTTAAATGACCATGGTGTTGGTGTGCTTGACTGGCCAGCAAACTCACCAGACCTGAACCCCATAGAGAATCTATGGGGTATTGTCAAGAGGAAAATGAGAAACAAGAGACCAAAAAATGCAGATGAGCTGAAGGCCACTGTCAAAGAAACTCCATACCACCTCAGCAGTGCCACAAACTGATCACCTCCATGCCACGCCGAATTGAGGCAGTAATTAAAGCAAAAGGAGCCCCTACCAAGTATTGAGTACATATACAGTAAATGAACATACTTTCCAGAAGGCCAACAATTCACTAAAAATGTTTTTTTTTATTGGTCTTATGATGTATTCTAATTTTTTGAGATAGTGAATTGGTGGGTTTTTGTTAAATGTGAGCCAAAATCATCACAATTAAAAGAACCAAAGACTTAAACTACCTCAGTCTGTGTGTATTGAATTTATTTAATACACGAGTTTCACAATTTGAGCTGAATTACTGAAATAAATGAACTTTTCCACGACATTCTAATTTATTGAGATGCACCTGTATATATGTATATATATATATATATATATATATATATATATATATATATATATATTATTAAAATTGTAAAGTATTCATGCTCATGGTAGTATTTGTACTGCCTTCAATTTATGCTGATTTAAATTTTAAAAAGTCTTTGTATTTGTACATTGTATTTCAGTAATTTTTGCATTGTAGTTATGGGGATCTAATGAGAATCACCCTTAAAAAATAATGGGGAAAAATATATATTATAAAAATATACTATACAAAATTATAATAATAATATTTATAAAATATGGAATTAAAATACATAATATACCTGTATAAATATAAAAAATATCTGGGCACATTAAAGGAAGTTGGGATGGCTTTTGACATGAAAATAATGCAAAAAATTTAATAGAAAAATATAATTATATAATTGTTGCATTGTAGTAATGAGGATCTAATGAGAATTACCATTAAAAATAATGGGGAAAAATATAGAAATATACTATTAAAAATTCTAATAATAATATAAATAAAAATGGGAATAAAAATACATAATACATTACAGGAATTTAGGATGGCTTTTGACATAAATAATGTTACAATGCAAAAAAAAAAAAAAAAAAAAAAAAAAAACAATCTTAATAAGCCCATAAAAACAGGCTTTGTTTTCTTTATGCAAAATATAATTTCTTATTTTTTCTTATGATTTTGCGATGAACTGTGAACCTGGATATTGTCTTATTGGCCACAACTGTGGTAAAAATGAGGAGTGTTTAAATTTGACTCTCAACCTCCATGTGTTTGTAGAGAAAGGGGTCAGTACCCTTTGCTTTCATAATTACCATACGGGCCTGTGCACTGTCAGTTATAGAATCTAGCTAACCAAATGATAATGTTTGTTGTGTAATTTCACCTGACACATGGGTTTCCTGTAGCTTGTTTCTTGTTAACCTGATCTGCAGTGGGCAGGGCAATATATGGAGACAGACATCATCAAATATGAATGATTTAGAGGTGTCACTTACCTTTGGAACGTCTATGGTAGCTCTGCTGATAACTGTATACCGGATGGCTTGATTTATGGATTGGTTTACTGTTTATAGATATATGGCCTTTACATTTATTAACACATAATGTCTGTGACATACAGTGGCCCCAAAATGTATTTGGACACTTAAAATGTCAGAATATCATCGCACCAGATAATAAATATCAAAGCAAATGTGATCTGCACTCAAAAACTTGTGGAACTTTTCTCAGAGCTAACTTCATTTTCTTATTCATATTTGCCCATTGACTTATAATCAACTGGTGTGGTGTTGATTTTTCATTTCAATCCATACAACCTTATTTTAGTCAAAACATGACTTGAGAAGTGTGTTTGTGTGATCCTTCTTTAAGATAAAAACAATTGCTTTGATATTTTGTTATTTAATGCATCATCATATTTATATTTATAGGCATCTGTATGCATAACTTTGTACTTTTACAGTCTTAAACCATTTCAAGGCCTTAATGTGAATTCAGCGTTTTCTTTAAATGCATAATAATTATTTTTTAGCAGGTTCTATGTTATATGAGTTGGAAAGACTGTATTATGGAGAGACTGATTCAGTGCACATGTAGACCTGGCAGATCTCAGAGAACACACACTGTTGATGTGCTGCATTGAGTTTCACTGGTTTCCATTATTCAGAAGAATTTGGCACGGTTATTCGTGCCTAGGAACCAAATCCCCCTTCTGTCGCAACCAGATCAACCAATCACGACAACAGCCCAAGAATTACATACGTTACTATGACTTGACAAATTAGGTTGAACATCCAGTAATCAAGTATCTATCTATCTATCCATCCATCCATCCATACATACATCTACAGTGGCAAGGAAAAGTATGTGAACCCTTTGGAATTAGCTGGTTTTCTGCATTAATTGGTCATAAAATGTGTTCTCATATTCATTGTTACGACCTTGTTTAGGGTGAGGCCGTAACATAAACTTGGGAAACCACAAAAAAAGAAGAAATGTATGCCTTTTATTTACAAAATCCACAGAGGAGGAATAACTTCAGGGGTGAGCAAAGGCCAAAATAACAAACAAAACACCAACCTAACTCCCAACAGAAACTAAATTGCCTAACAAAAGAAAAGATGAATAAAATTACAATTAATAACTGAACTCCCTAACTAGCAAAAAAAAAAAAAAAAAAAAAAAACAACCTGAGAAAATGTATATTTACAAAAGAAATGGCTCCCACCCCCTACAGCTTCCCAAGTAGCTATGCTACAGATATTTACAATTATTAACAACATGTATTAAAGTAACAGTATCACCTCACATTGCTTGAGAGATTGAATAGAGTTTACAGAGTTGCAATATAGACAAAGGATTTCACATTTTGTGGTCACTACCTACAGTAATTCCCATACTTTCCTTTGTGTTATGTCATAGTTTCAATGACTTTACTATTATTCTAAAATGTGTAAAACACTTAACAGTAATAATGAAGAATGAGTAGGTGTGTCCAAACTTTTGAGTGGAAGTGTTTAACACAGACATACTTTCATTGAAAGGATTTAAAGTGGCTTATATTTACAGGCGGCAACATGATGTCATAAGCTTCACATATATCAAAAGAATCTGGTTTGACAGCTCTGACATCACAACAAGCCCGTTTGAACTTGATTATAAATGTTTACTGTAATGTGCATGCCACCAATTAGCCTGAAGTTATCATTTGCATTTAGAAGTTTAATAAGTAAATAAAAATTATGCAAATTCTGAATTGGCAGACGACAAGACACAATGAATTTGAACAGATGCTTTAATCAATTTACAGAAAACGTATTACAGTGGCAGGTTTTTGGCACAAAAGTGCATTCTAGGGAAGGAAAAGTTAGCTATGCGTTTTAGAGCTAAAAGCAGGGTTCCCACGGCCATTGAAAAAGTAGCAATAAGGGAATTTTAAGCATTTTGATTTCATAGTCTATTTAGTAAAAATGCATTTTCTAAATATTTTGCTCAGCTAAAGAAAAATATATCAGCTAGAACATGTTCTTTGTTAGTGCAATCTCTATAAAATTATTTTTAAAAATCTTATCCAGTAAGTGTCTTTGAAATTCAAAATCTGCAGGATCCCTTCAGAAGGTATGTAAAATAACTTGTAACCTTTCTACGGAAGGTTGTGGTTTGCTGAGTCAAAAGTTTAACTCAAAATGTTGCCGCAATACTCATTGCAAACGAAATACAGCACAACACCCAGATAACACATCACAACTGTCAAGTATGGTGGTGACAACTAATACATTTACAGTGCTAATACAGTCACTCCCAAGATGTCACAACTATTAGTTTCATTTTAATTAATTGATATCAACTGTAGAGGCTTGCATAACAGATCAACTTCTATGAAAAAAATGACTAGTAAGATTTACTTCATTTTTATTTTACATGTTTTTGCACACAGTTTTCTAACTAAATTTTAATGGTATAAAATTAAGAAAAATCTACTTAATTTCATGTCATAATATTGATTAAAGTGAGTAGCCTAAATAAATGTAACTTAAACATTTCAGTTACTACGCTAACTTCTACATACAACCCTGAATTTCATTTAATGAACATTTTATTGGAACATTTCACATACTGAACTTTCTTTATAACTCTTTATAAACTAATATTTAATCATGTACCACATAATATAGGGAAACCTTCCAGAGGGAAGCTTAAAGCATGTTTTTTAGTCTATAACATCACCTTGCATTACAGGGAACAGACAGACACAGAAGACACTTGTTGCACAAAATATGATGATGGTAACAAATTAACAGGTAATTATTTTTTTATCATGAACAGGTAGTTTTGGGTAGAAAATAAACTTCTGACTTCACAAAAAAAGAATTTACCAAACTATAAAATTGTGTAAATAAACTTGCAAACAGTGAAATCGTGCAAACTCACTAATTAGTCAAGCCCGTTGCATGATGGGAACATCAGCTTCAAAAAGTTAAGTAAAATGTACTTATTTTATTTACTGTTGAAATTTACTCAAATTAACAAATACATTTGACAAGGTTTTCTACTTAAGATTTATGATGTTGTATTGTAAAGATAACAAACAATCAAAAATAATATTTACTTTATAATCTAGAGCATTCATTTTTACATGTTTGAATTTAAGTACAAATGTAGAATTGACTTATTATTTTCAAGTTCGTGCTTTAACTTATTTAATGTAGAAAGTACTCACCGGTAATCTTTTCTGTTATATTTACTGAACTACAGTGGCGGGCCATGCATTAAAAGTCTAGGCCTTCAGTGTGATTCATGCCATTAAGAAAACACAGTTTCACAATGAATAAGACACCCTATGCCTTTGGGCATCATACATTACGTGGCAGTCAACTAATAATACCAATTGACATTTTAAAACACATGCATGCACGAAAGCCAGAACCTGAAATGACACTTAATTCTCAAGCAAGCCTAATTTTAACTGCAGCATGACTGTTTTGTGAAATGAACATCTCCCGAACAGACATTCAAAAATCATAATTTTTCATATGAATCTACCAAGGAGGTCTATAATACCTGGAAAAATCTATCTAATAATATTTAATTTCGTCAGGGTACATGGTTATGCTGTGTTCCATTTCAGCTGGATGTGGGATATTCCTGCTTGATATCTCCGACTATAAATGCATTTCATTCCCCGATATTCGGAACTGCAATGCTCCCGTTAGCTTTGCAGGGGTTTGACCCTCATTGGAGATGTCTCCTAGCAACACAACTGATAAACAATGCTGCAGCGCTAGCATTTGTGCTACAGGTGTACGATTATCAAAAGAGATTATAATGTTTAATACACCTGTTTCTGCAGGCGTTTGTTAAACAAGATTTAATATCATGTAATGTGGAAATGAACTCATTTATCGATATTACTTAATAAAGTGAATGTTTATCACTTACTTTGTATATCTCCCTGAGTTTCAATATGTTTGTGTGACATCATGCACCTGCATCTCGGCGAAATCGAGTTGAGAATTTCTGCACGAGCCTACAAGTTGTAATTCTGACTTCAAGATGCATTCCATTGCACTTTTCCTTGCAGGAAGTTGTAAAATCCGACTTTCCGAGTTGAATGGAACGCAGCTCTACTTTTCAAAACTGGAAATGACACTGAATGCTCAAGCAGCCTAATTTACACTTAGAAAACTCCTGATGTTGCTATGACTATGCAAAAAGCACTTACCAATTTACTTGAAGTGAAAATCAGTCCTCCTTTCCTGTTTAATAAATTAAGCAATCGCACAATCATGCAGAACATCTCCTGTTTTTAAATCCATAAGGATCTCTTTCTCAATGGCGATAGCGGCAGTAATGACAGCCGACCCCTCAGCAAGATCTCGCGCTCTTCGCTTTCAAATTACATCACCTAAAGCGTGATTGCATCACTCAAGGCCAGCTAGAAGGCCTCGACCGGAACATATCCTAAAGATCACACCCACCAAGAACAAATAAATCAATCTGATTGGCTGATGAATCTGACAATCTGACTTTAGTTGCTCATTCATTTGCACTGTTGAGGGATTCTGTGGAAATTCTGAAGGCCTGAGGGGGTGGAGCTCAAACTCATGCGCTGCTTTGTGCATGTGATTTTTGAAACAGTTGTCACTATTCTGACTGGATAAACTTTTCCTTTTTCTCTATTTGTGTGTAGATTAATTAAGAGTGGAAAGCAATTAAAAATACATAGGCAAAAAGGTGACTGAGAATGAAAGGATGAAAAATGTTAATTTATTTGGCATTTGCTGGCCCTGCGAATTTGCCACTGCTCAACCACAAATGAACTTTTTTCAGTGTTTGCAAAACATTTTTACAGTACATTGAGAAAATATTAACTTTGTCAAATGCCAATAGAATTTTCATGTATTATGCATTTCCTCTTTGGGATTTTATTTTTTTAGATAGTGGCCTTACTGCAATAATATTAATGTATTGATTTATTTGATATTGATTTATAGAAACAATTGTATTTATGCATATGTAATAATAATGATTATGTTTCAGAAATTACAAAGCTATGGTCTATAAACTCTACAGAATGAGCAAGTAAGAAAGCCGAGCATTGGCTCTATACACTCTTTAAAACTATAACGGGTTGTTGGCTTGCCTATATGGATCTCTGGATATTAAAAAGTTCTTGATGATTATCTGTTCTTCAGATAAACGTTTTAGTTTCTGGTTCCTTAACCCTTTAAGCTCTGATGGTTTTTAAAGATGTCCAGTTTCAGTGACATACACAAAATTAAAGACTTATAACTCTAAAAATAATAAAACAAAATAACAAATAGAGTCAATTATTTGGTTTTATTTTAAAGAAACTTTTAAAATTTTTGAATTATATTGATTATTATTCATTATGAGACTCTCAACCTAAGAAACTGCTGAAAAATCAAACAAAGAACTTGAAATTAACTTTGTTTCTTAGTTTTCTGATTTGACATTATATACAGTATCTCTGGCTGTAAATAAGGTAGCATTACAAAAATAATTTATCCTAGTGTCCAAAAACGTCTCCAAGTGTCCAAAAGCCTCTCCAAACAAATAAAACATAATAATTGTACATAAGAACTAATTACACATGCAAATACAACAATTACTAAAGGTGTGCTTTCTTTTGATAGCATGCAGACATGAGTAACGAGATCTCATTCAGTTCCATTCTGTGTCATTTGAGCCATCATTGAGTCTGTGTGATGTACTTGGCACCATCTCCTGGTGGTCATATGTAATTACAGTGAATGATCCTCTCTGCCCATATTTGGATGACTTTCACCTCTAGTTGCAGTGATTTGAATCCCAATACAATTGGTTTAGCATTCTATGATGCTGGACACCGTACTACATCATTTTCGATTAAGTCATCTGATCCTGGAAAGCTAACGTATTTTTAGCCAGATAGCACATTATGTGATGTGTGCACATTGTGCTTTGTGTGGATTATCTAATGATCTATGCATCTGGTTACTTTGTAATGGTTGTTAATGGTAGGTGATATTTTATGTTCTGTTTATTTTTTGTGAAGTTGTGAGTGAAAATGCAGCTTATAAGCAACAACTTTTTACATGTTACAAGTATGTCCAAGACATATACTTAGCTATTACTTGCTATATTTTTGTCTGTGAGAAAAAAATAGGTTTATATTATACTCTTTGAGACCTGTCCAACAACATATGACACACTGCTGTTTGATCAATTTGATGTTTTTATTGCAATAATATGTACAGTGCAAAATTATTAATAAATTATAAAAATGGGACACTTCTGATTTGTCTGTAAATTTCAAAACACTTGTTCAGTTTTGGTCATAATGCCGAGGTGCTTTGGAAAGTAGAGCTTCTAAGCTTTAAAACGATACCTATTTTGTGTTAATTAAGACTGTAGTTATTAATGTTTTGATAATTATTTTTTTCTTGGCAGGCCTATAAGGGTTAATGCACCAGTATGGTCTAAAGATTTAAAGAATAAATCATTATTTATGGGAGTTTGGAAAGGTTATCCTGTGGCATCAGGCTGAAACCCCATTTTGCTTCTAAGTGCACTGTTTGTTTAGTGAGATTAGTGAGGATAAACTAGACTTTCAAGAACCATCTTGAACAGTATGATAATGATTCACTCAATTTGAGTTTGCAGGTGTTCCAAAAGTATAAAAGTATCAGTATAGGCTATTATAAAAGAAACATGCATCAAAGTTTTTGACCATTTTCTGTTGATGTACGGAGTGTTCATATGCCAATTTTTTCCTCAAAACTCACTTTTTTGGATCTATTTTACTGTATGTCACAGTTATGAAAGTATTCCACAGAAAATTAAACATGTGCTTGCTTCATTCTTTCAGGGCTGGGTATGGATTGGGCTTGGCATTTTAGGGTGAAGCATTGCGTATTTAAATGAAACCCATGACAGGCACAACTCATTCCCCTTCAACACACGAGGACATTTTTGTCTCTACTGAGTAATTCAAGGTAATGCTTATATTTAAATCCCTACAGTATGTTTCTTTATGCAATTTAGACTGTATCCTGCACAGTAATATAATTTATTGATCAACTAGAACTATTGTATCGAAGACATTTAGATCCCACTGTAAACTTATGTTTACTTATGTATTATGGACCATAATGTGTACTGTGTGTACATAATCTCTGTATCTCTCTCCTGCTATTGTTAGCTTGTGGAAATGGAGTCTTTGTCTGCTGCAAACACACAATTCTCCCTCAACCTGTTTAAGAAGATCAGTGGAGGAAATGCATCAGGAAATGTCTTCTACTCTCCTCTCAGCATCTCCTCCGCTCTGGCCATGGTGGCACTTGGAGCAGCAGGAAACACACAAGCTCAAATCTTAAAGGTGATGTCTCTCATTTACACTTTTTAAGGCAGTTTTTCTTTCAGTTAATGTGCCTTGAACACATACACCCCAACCCGACTTTTGAAGGATTTTAAAGGGATCATATTGTACCATTTTTATTACTTAAGGTTTTCCCTGAGCTCCAATTATAGTCTTAGTAAAGTGTTTTGCCCCCAAAACAGTCCTAATTTTATTTTATTTTATTTTTTAAAATATTGAATAATAGCCACTTTACATTTGTTTTTTCCTAACAATGAATTTATTAGATACCAGTAGCTAGTAAGGTGCAAAATACATCCTTTATAGGTTCTCATTACATTGTGTGAATGTGCAGCAAATACTGTAAGTATAAAATAAACATAGAAGGCAGAGACTTTTGTTGCTTAGAGTTATAGCAACAAAAAGCATCTTCTTTGCACAAAGTGCAAATAGTGTTAGATGCTATTTGCACCCCTAATTAAATACTACCATACAGTATAGGGGTAATGGGTAACCAGAGACCATGCATCAGGAGGACAAAAGAGATATCTGAGGTAGCATATTTCAAAAATTATTTTAAATTCTGTCTATTGTATTACATTGTATTTGGGCTCATTTTAATCGGGAGCATCTGCTGTTTTTATTTTATGTTTATGTTTCATGAAGTTACAAGCGAAAACAGAAAAAAAGCTTAATGTATGCTTATGTAAGGTTAAAATAACTTAATAGTTATTATTGCCTATATGCATTGTAAAGTCCAGCTTCTGAGCTTTAAAACGACACCCATTTTATGTTGATCAAGCATGTAGTTATTAATTGATCATTTTGTTTTCAGTGTGGAGCGTCAAAGTATGACAAAATATATTTTTTATTATTATTATTTAAGTGACTCAAGAGCAAGCAATATAGTATATGCCTAACTTATTTTCTCTCTGCATGGTAGGCAACATGTATTATAAATAATATACCTAAATCTCAACATGTTAATATACTTTGATGCTACACTAATTTAACAAATACTTTTGAATCCACAAATTATTTTGTTTCTTTTTTAGATGTATACAGTCATTCTTTTAGAATTGAAGGCATTTTATTTCAATACACTCGCAGCACGACACAAACACAGAACTATAAATGCAAACCACCATGCAGAGGCTACACAGGAGGTCCATTGCAGAAACATGCCTTTAGGAATAACATGGTCAGTCATGTGTTCAAATGTATTTACTTGATGTCACAAACTTTCAGGATGTTCTGAAAAAGTCGTTTTTGCAGCATAGTTTCAATAAAGCTTTTTTGACTGGTGAGGAAGTTTTGAGTTCTGAAACTTACAGTAGGCCTATGTTTTCATAGTACAATTAACTCAAGGAAAATTTGATCCCTCACTATATGACCCCATTAAGAACAGTTTCTGTTAAGACTGCATTTTTTCAAGATATAATGTATCCTACATACAAGCAAAATAAATCAGTATGATGATTCACTCTCTGTGTGGCCATCGTGTGTTTATTTTCCTATAAAATTTTGCCCTTTTTGTACCTGTTCAGGCATGGCTTTTCATGACCTCATATTGAAGTTGATTAAATTGCAGGGTAGGACACAGGAAAAGATGCTTTCATTCTGGGTTGGACCTTTTGGGTTGTTATGGTTTCACAGTTATGACAAAGGCCAGAAACATACTCTACACAGGTATGAGAATACAGGCACACCCAGTGCAAGTGTGTGGTCCCGCTGTACATACTTCAGAAAGCATGTTAAGTATGTACAACATTCAGATGTAGTTGAACAACATGTGTTTTTGATGGACTGTTCATAAAAGTTTACCTTTGGTCCCCACCAATCTTGTGTACTTGGTTACATCCTTAGTTATTTAGTGCATTTTAAATTATTTAAAGGGGAATTTTAGTAGTGTCTTTACGATAGATGTTTGGGTTATGAGAATAATAATTCAATCACAACTATGCTATGTAGGTCCTGGGCCTTCTCAATCCTGTCAAACCTGACACCACGACTCCAGCTCCTGGACCATCAATGCAACAACAGGCCCAGAAACCTCAGTTACCTGCCGACGTCAAGATGCAGAGTTGTATCCCAATGGTACAGTTTGAACATTTGCATGAGACACTAATATAAAGACTTTACCATAGCAATAACAGTGTTTGCTGTGCTTACAGATCAAGAATGAATATTTTGCATTGTCTTGCTTTTGTAGATTTTTATATATCTCAATCTGATTGTATTTGATAATGTTGATTCAAACAGAAACCTCCTATTCAACCTCAGCAGTCACCTGTACACAAAACTGAGGATAATGCTCATTCTGCCTTTAACAAACTCATGAGTGAGCTGAACAAACCGGGAGTCCCGTACATGTTGAGCCTTGTTAATCGCCTCTATGGAGAGCAGTCCTACCAGTTTGTTGAAGTAAGGCCAGTTTTTTCACTGAGAAACAAATAATTCTAGGCTTGCCCATGTCCATAAAAGGTTCTGGAAATTTTCGCTGCTCTAATATGACTTTTATCTCGACTGATTTGTTATTTTATAGAAATTCCTTAGTGACACAAAAAAATACTACCAGGCTGGACTGGAGAAGGTGGACTTTAAAAAGAATGCAGCGGCTGCACGTGTCAACGTCAACAACTGGGTGGAGAAAAACACACAAGGTTAAAAAACCAGTGTGAACCTTTGAGGAATTTTAATGTTACTCTCATTTTTAAAACATAAAGGTTGTTTGCAATGTCTTTGCAGGCCATTTTGCTATGTAGGGTTCTTCAGCTTTATGGTTCTTTAGAGGTTTAAAAAAGTTCTGGATTATAACCAAAAGTTTTCCAGAACAGGTTGTTGGTTGTATCATCCATTATAAGAGAAAATGAACAATTCATGGGTTCTTTGTAGCACTAGTACATAGGGGGTTTTCTAAAGAACCATAGAACCTAAAATGTTCTCCAGTGGCATCACTGGAGAAGGTTCTCATATGGAACCATATGGAACTTAAAGAGGTTCCCCTATGGCATCATTTGGAACTTTGAAACATTCCCATTATGGAACCATATGGAACTTAAAAATGTTCCCCTATGGCATCATATAGAAGTTAAAAGGATTATTTCAAGGAACCATATGGGACTTAAAAAGATTCCATTGTGGAACCATATGGGACTTAAAAAGGTTCCCATATGGCATCATATATAATTTAAAAACATTCTATTATGTAACCATATGAGACTTAAAGATGTTCCCCAATGGTATCATATGGGACTTGAAAAAATTCCATTATGGAACCATATGGGACTTAAACAGTTCCCATATGGCATAATATATAACTTAAAAAGAATATATTATGGAACCATATGGAACTTAAAGAGGTTCTCCTATGGCATCATATGTAATTTTAAAAGATTCTATTATGGAACCTAAAGGAACTTCAAAAGGATTCTCCTATGGCATCATTTGGAACTTAAAAAGTTCCATTATGCAACTATATGGGACTTAAAAATGATCCCCTATGGCATCATATAGAACTTAAAGGGATAGTTCACCCAAAAATAAAAAAAAAATTCTCATCATTTTCTCACCCTCATGCCATCCCAGATGTGTATGATTTTCTTTCGTCTGCTGAACACGTACAAAGAGTTTTAGAGGAATATCTCAGCTCTGTAGCTCCAAACAATGCAAGTAAATAGGGTCCAAAACTTTTAAGTTCCAAAAAGCAGATAAAGGTAACATAATAGTTATCCATACAACTCCTGTGGTTAAATTAGTGCCTTCAGAAGCAATATGATGGGTGTGGGTCAGAAACAGATACATTTTAAAGTCCTTTTTTACTATAAATCTCCACTTTCACTTCCACAATCATCTTCTTTTTTTTTTTTTTTTTTTTGACTATTCGCATTCTTGGTGCATATCGCCACCTACTGGGCAGGGATGAGAATTTATAGTACAAAAAGATTAAATATTGATCTGATTCTCACCCACACCCATCATATTGCTTCTGAGGACATGGATTTAATCACTTGAGTCATTTGGATTACTTTTATGCTGCCTTTATATGCTTTTTGGTACTTCAAAGTCAGACCACCATTCTGGACCTTTTATGAACCTTATGGACATTTTATGAGATATTCTTATAAAAATCTTCATTTGTGTTCAGCAGAAGAAATAAAGTAATACAAATCTGGGATGGCATGAGAGTGAGTAAATGATGAGAGAATTAACATTTTTGGGTGAACTATTGCTCTAAAAGATTCTATTGTGGACCCATATGGAACAGTTCTCCTGTGGCATCAGGCTGTAAATCCCTTTTTTAGACCCTTTATTTTTTGGATATTAAAATTGGGATATTATAAATTTTGTTTACTATGTTTCATTTTTATTTTGGTCCAAAAAAAACAACAACAAAAAAACAGTGATTGTCATTAATAAAATATAAAATAATTTTTATTTGACTTGTAGTAAAATTAATGTCAATTTGTATGATAGGGAAGATCAAGAACTTGTTGCCAGAGGGGTCCATCGATGGAATGACCAAAATGGTCTTGGTGAATGCCATCTACTTCAAAGGCAACTGGATGCTAAAATTCAAAAAGGAATCCACTAAGCAGCTGCAGTTTAAACTGAACAAGGTGAGATTCCATGTTCTTGTTGTTTTGTTTTTAAAAGTGATTGTTCTGCAACACTCATCATATATGTATGATGGGCTGTTTTACTGTATGTTTGCATTGATGGTTGGCAGGCTCTGACAAAGCCAGCCCAGATGATGCATCAGACGGCCCAGTTTCCTCTGGCCTTCATCCCAGAGGTCAACTGTCAGGTCCTGGAGCTGCCGTATGTTGGGAAGAGTCTAAGTATGCTGATCATCCTTCCAAATCAGATAGAAGATAACACCACTGGCCTTCAAAAGGTGAGACATGTGAGATTTGTGTGTTGTTGATGCAAAACATCTGCACTTCACAGAATTTTCATTTTTGGCTGAATTATTCCTTTAACATGTCTCTTTTTCAGTTGGAGAAAGTAATAACCTACGAGAAGCTCATGGACTGGACCAAACCTGAACGGATGAGTGAACAGAAGGTTGAAATCGCTCTTCCCAAATTCAAGATGGAGGAGACCTATGACATGAAGAGTCTTCTGATCAGCATGGGGATGGTGGATGCATTTGACTTGCAGAAGGTGAACTTTTCAGGCATGTCTCCCAACAATGATCTGGTGCTCTCAAAGGTGATTCATAAATCCTTTGTTGAAGTGAACGAGGAAGGCACAGAAGCAGCTGCAGCCACTGCTATCATCATGATGACATCCAGTTTACCAGTATCACCGTCAACCTTTATTGCAGATCACCCCTTCCTGTTCTTCATCCGACACAATCCCACCAAGAGCATTCTCTTCTACGGACGCTTCTGCTCTCCTTGAATTCCTTCAACCCATGAGATCCTTCTAGCATATTTAGTTGCTGATGGTTGTGGTTTGGATTGAGTTACGATAGAAAGATAATTCTAGATTAGAGGTTATTATTAGGGAATGTGTACCGCATCTCTGGTGTTTTCTCTACTAAATAAAATTTTATTAAATGATTCCGGAGCAAAATTGTCTGTTTGTATTTACTGTAAACATAATAAAAACATTTATAAGTCTGTCAAGACAAACTTTGATGTTGGCTTGACAAAGCCTGGCCTAAAAGTTTAAAAGAGTTTTGAAAGCTTGAGGTTTAAAGGTTCTATAGACCTTACAGTCAGACTTTCAGAAATAATTTCAGACATAATTCAAACAAAACCTGTTTTTTTTTTTTATACTTTATTGTAATGGTTTGCTTATCTTTTGTATGCTGGTATCAAACAACTAGTTTAAAACTATGTTAAATTAGAATAATTGTTTTGTGAATTCTACCCTCCAAACAATAATTCCAATATCATACTTGTTTTACTGTTTAATAATTGACTGTTCATTTGCAGGTTCCCATTATGATAACTTTTGGATCAAAAGGTGACCATGTGCAATGAACCATATCTTACCTGGGCAGTAACAGTAGCTTTTTTTGAATTTAAGACTTTAAGGTATGTTTTCATGCAGAAAATGGCTTTCAAACACAAATCAACCCTGTAAAATATCCACTAGATTAAAAAAATGTGTGATAACTAGCCCTGGTCTCCTCTTTAGACACTTAAATCACATTTAAAATGTCTGAATATCTTTTAAGCTTGGGATCGACTCCTTTTTCACGCATCGATAATCAGACAATTGTCCTGATGCTAATCGATCTATATCGGCATTTTTTCAGAAAAAGGCTACTGCAGTATTAAGTACTGCAGTGTTTCCCAAACTTTTTTCTGCCACAGCACACTTTTTATGACTAAAAAATTCTACGGCACACCACTATCCCACACAGGCTAACCATCATCAATATTTTTCCTTTTCAAGAACTTGTCAATGTTTTCTATACGGCTTAGTAGCGTGTTTATTTGTAATGTTTGAAATTCGGCTATGCAAAAAAAAAAAAATAAATAAAAAAAAGTCACATAGGTAGGCTATGCTGTGTGAGGTCACAGGTGGCAAAAGCGCTAAATGGGTAATGAAAAAAAACAACAAATTTGCTTTTCTAATTTGTAGATTATTTCTTGCAATGCCACAACAAATTACAGGGATGCAAACTCATGAGAGGCGAAAAAAGTAAGACAATCACTGGTCCACGAAAACATTTTTCTGGGGATATTGTTTTTAAAGAATAAGCTAAAAGCACCAATTCCAGCTATTTTAGTGATTCAAGTTTATTCAAGTTTACAATTGTGCAGAATTAGCTGCAAAATAATGAGTATTTTGGTGAGGCTTGTTTCTGTTTCACAATTTTGTTCAATTTTATTATATGATTAGTTCAGTGACCCCTTCTAGAAATGTCACTAGGTGGCGACAGATGAGTGTCTTATGTGCTATGAGTGAGTCAGTGAATCATTTTGAGTCATTCATGACCGAAATCTACCAAGAGACTTTATAGTGTTTAAGTATTAAAAGAACAAAGCAGATCTATAGACTTCCTTCAGTCTGAGCATTATTTTTCATCCAAAAAGACAACAATAATAGTCTAATAATATTAATGAGTATCAATAACATCCTTACCTTCTCCTTTATTAAAACTTGCATGGCTACAAATCTACTGACTTCAGAATAAGAATTATAAACACAAAGAAGATCTACGGTATCATTTTCCTACAGTAGCCTATTTAAACTGCTGAGCATGACTTTTATCAGAAAAGACCACAATAATAGACAAATAATAATAATTTTGAGTTTCAATAATGTTCTTTCGTCATTGTAAAGTGCATTTCACATAAGTTGAGTCAAGGCGTCAACGCTCCGTTCAACGCCAGCATCAAGCGCCCCATTGCCCTCCACATGACAAGAGTTGCAGAAAGTGTCACAGAGGGGCGATTTTATGAGTTTGCCACATAAAAAAGTGGGAGGTGTGCACAATAAACATTGAAAACATGTATTTGGAAGAGAGAAAAAAAACTTGCAGTTGCTTTGATAGCAGAAAGTAACAAAAGGACTCGTTTATGTTTAGGTCTAAGCGTTTTCTTGGTGAATTTAAATTAGTTCAATAACTGGGGTCTCTGATATTCGTAAACGATAAGGTAATATTTAATTAAAAGAAATGATGAGACATTCAATGTTTATTCACAAATTTGGACAGTTTTTAAATATTTCTTGTTGCTTAGTACTCTCAAAGACATTATTGGTGAAGCAAAAACGTGTGTGAAAAACACTTTGGTGTAAAGTGGCGACACTTCATAGACTTCAATGTATGTGTGCTGACACGAGTCATGTGAAAGACCCTTAATGTGTATAAATATCAGTCACTTTTGCACATTAATCATTGCTATTCACAATCACAAAAGTGACCAATTATGGTTTCAAAATGTCAAATTTCTCCGAAAGGTAAAGAGATTGAATCCCTGAATTTTTTTAATTGTTTTTATGCATTTATTTATTTTGTTGAATTTTATAATTTTCCACAGCACACCTGACAATCTTTCACGGCACACTAGTGTGCCACGGCACAGTGGTTGGGAATCACTGAAGTACTGTAAATGTTATATCACCCTCTTGTGGTCTCCCAAAGCTATTACGCCAGACTACATTAAACGAAAGGCTAACTGACAGTGAATTGTAAAGCAAACAAATTAGGCTTCTGATTTAAATGTCGGCTAATGGTAATATATTGATGCCTCAAAAACGTATGGAGAAAATTACATGCCGATCAATAACTGATGTTTAAATATTTTATTGGAACCACATTTTTATTTTAGTCTTTGCATTACATAATTATTATCATTATATCATATGAAACCAAGTAACATCTGCAAACAAATGATGCTATGTACAACCCCATTTCTGAAAAAATTGGGACAGTATGAAAAATGCTAATAAAAACAAAAATGAGTGATTTGTAAATTATACTCACCCTGTGCTATATTGAAAGCACTACAACTACACATTATATGATGTTTTACCTTGTGAATTTCATTGTTATTTTTAAACTTACAGTAATTTCAAATCAGATGATTGCAACACGCTCCAAAAAAGCTGGGACAGTTGAGTGTTTACCACTGTGAAACATTACCATTTATTCTAATAACACTTATTAAGCAATTGGGCACTTAAGACACAAGTTTGTTAAGTTTAGAAAGTGGAATTTTCCCACATTCATCCATTATGTAGGTCTTTAGCTGCACTACTGTACAGAGGTCTTTGTTGCCGGATGGTGTGCTTAATAATGCGCTACACATTTTCAGTTGGAGACAGGTCAGGACTGCAGGCAGGCCAATCTAGCACCCACACTCTCTGCTCACACAGCCATACACTTGTAATCCAGGCAGTATGTGGTTTGAAGTTGTTCCTGGAAAAGACGGTGCTGGATGGCAGTACATGTTGCTCCAAACTTTTTACATATCTGTCTGTATTAATGGTGTTCTCACAGATGTACGAGTTACCCATGCCATGGGCACTGATACACTCCTGGCCAATACAGACACTGGCTTTTGGACCTGACGCTAATAACAGCTTGGATAGTCCTTTTTCTCTTTGGCTCATATAACACGACGGCTGTGTTTTTCAAAAACTATTTGAAATGTGGACTCTTCGGACCAAAAATCATGGTTCCACTGTTCTACTTTCCATCTAAGATGAGACCGAGACCAGAGAAGTCGGCAGTGCTTCTGGACAGTGTTGATGTAGGGCTTCTCATTTACATAGTAAAGTCTTAACTTGCATCTGTGATGCAGCGGCAAGTGGTGTTGACTAAAAAGGTTTACTAAAGTAATCCCAAGCCCATGTTCATGATATCCATTACAGATGAATTATGTTTTTAAGACAGTGATGTCTGAGGGAACAGAGATCACGAGCATTCTGAAATGGGTTTTGTCTTGCCCTTTATGCACCAAGATTTGACCAGATTCCTTGAATCTTTTAACTATATTGTGCACTGTAGAGGGTGAAATGCCCAAAATCCGTCCAATCTGTCTTTGGGGAACATTGTTCTCAAAGTGCTGGATTATTTGCTGAAACATCTGTTGGTAAATTGACAAGTCTCGAATGATCCTTGCTCTTGAAGGACTAGGCTGTTTTTGGAGGCTCCTTATATACTATGACACAATCCGGAGTTCACTGGTACAGGGAACTGTTGTGGAAAAAAGTGCACATTATCACCTTTGAAAAAGGGGAAAGGCGCAATGCAAGTGGTACATCCAAACGGCCGCCCGGTCTACCTGCTGTTACCACGTAACACTCGGGTCGAAACTGGGTCTATGCGTAAGTTATAAAACCTTACAAAGGTATTGGGTGTAGCCCAACCCAGAGCTCTACATATGTCTGCTAGAGAGGCCCCCCCTTGCCAGTGCCCAGGAGGACACAACACCTCTAGTGGAGTGTGCCCGGACTCCCAAGGGGCATGTCAAGTCCTCAGACTGGTATGCGAGAGAAATGGCATCCACAATCCAATGGGCCAACCTCTGCTTGGAGACAGCTTTCCCCTTCTGCTGTCCTCCAAAACAGACAAAGAGCTGCTCCGAGCGTCTAAAGCTCTGCGTGCAGTCCAGATAGATGTGCAGGGCATGAACTGGACACAGCAATGACAAGGCCGGGTCTTCCTCCTCTGAAGGGAGCGGTTGCAGATTCACCACCTGGTCCCAAAAAGGAGTGGTGGGAACTCTGGGCACGTAACTGGGCCGGGGTCTCAAGATCATGTGAGAGTGAGCCGGCCTGAACTCCAGGCATTCGCTGGTAACCCTCTTTATGGAAGTGAGCGCCACCAGGAGGGCCATCTTCAGAGAAAGAGTGCTGAGCTGGGCCTGCTCCAGGGGCTCAAACGGGGCTCTCTGTAGGGCAGGCAGGACCACAGAGAGATCCCAAGAGGGGATCAGGCATGGTCTAGGAGGATTCAATCTCCTCGTGCCTTCGAGAAAACTGTTGATCAGGTCGTGCTGTCATGAGGGATCGCCGTCCAGTGTATCGTGGTGAGCTGCTATGGCAGCCACGTACACTTTCAGGGTAGAGGGAGACAGCCGTCTCTCCAACCCTTCCTGAAGAAAAGACAGCACAGACCCAACAGTATATCTCTCTGGGTCGTCCCCATTGGAAGAAAACCAGTTAGCGAAAAGACGCCTCTTCAAGGCATACAGCCGCCTCGTAGAGGGGGCCCTGGCCTGAGTGATCGTGTCTACCACTGCTGGTGGAAGACCTGCTAGGTCTTCCACGTCCCATCCAGGAGCCAGACGTGGAGATTCCAAAGGCCGGCCATGGGTGCTGGAGCGTGCCTTGCCCCTGAGTGAGAAGGTCCTGCCTCAGGGGAATGGACATCAGGAGCATCCTACTGTCAGAAGCATCAGAGCCAAGAACCAAGTCCGGTTGGGCCAGTACGGCACAACAAACAGGACTTGCTGCTCGTCCTCCCTGACTTTGCACAGAGTCTGTGCAATGAGGCTCACAGGAGGAAACGCATACTTGCATAGCCCCCGAGGCCAGCTGTGCACCAAGGCATCCATACCGAGGGGGGCCACAGACAGGAAGCACCACAGGGGGCAATGAAAGAAGTCTTGGTATTTGAACAGGTCTACCTGTGCCTCCCCGAATCCCTCCCAAATCAGTTGGACTACATGGGGGTGGAGTCTCCACTCCCCGTGGAGCGTTACCTGCCATGAGAGTGCGTCCGCTGCACGGTTGAGGGCACCCGGAAGGTGAGTGGCTCGCAGAGACTTCAAGGTCTGCTGACTCCAAAGGAGGAGGTGGCGGGCGAGTTGCGACATGCGACGCGGGAGTACGCTGCCATTGCAGTTTATGTACACTACGGTTGCTGTGTTGTTGGTTCAGACCAACACATGCTTGCCCTGGATCAATGGTCAGAGCCTCCTCAGTGCCAGCTTGCTCTTCTCCCAGTTGACCTGAAGCCTGAGTCGGTTGAGGTGCTGAAGCACAAGATCTCTGTGTGCACACAATAGATCTTGCGAGTGAGCTAGGATTAGCCAGTCCTCGAGATAATTGAGAATGCATATGCCCTTCTCCCTTAGCGGGGTCAGGGTAGCCTCTGCGACATTGGTAAAGACGTGAGGGGACAGGGACAGACCGAAGGGGAGGACCTTGTACTGTGTGCTTGTCCCTTGAAAGCAAGCCGTAGAAAGGGTCTGTGTCGAGGAAGTGATCGATACGTGAAAGTACGCATCCTTCAGGTCGATGGCCGCAAACCAATCCTGATGTTGTACTGACGCCAGGATACGCTTCTGCATTAACATCCTGAATGGAAGCCTGTGTAATGCCTTGTTCAGGGCATGCAGGTCCAAGATTGGGCGTGACCCTCCTCCTCTTTTGGGCACGATAAAATAAGGGCTGTAGAAGCCCTTGCGCAACTCGGCTATAAGGACGGGCTCTATTGCTCCCTTCGCTAGAAGGGTGGCAAATTCCGCCCGTAGGACGGAGGCACCCTTGCCCTGCACCGTAGTGGAGAGGACGCCACTGAACCAGGGCGGACATCTGGTGAACTGGATCGTGTAGCCGAGGTGAATCATCCTGATGAGCCACCGTGAGGGGCTGGAGAGCTCTAACCAGGCTCACCCTCCGATGCGCAACCAAAAGCTCATCCTCATTGCGAGTTACGAACGACACGTTAAACCCGCCCTGAGGCAGACCGCCTGCATTGCTCGACAGCTCGTCCGGACAGAACGAGCGCGCTGGGGGATGGGAGGTCCGCGGGGGCTGAGCCGGCGGAAACGCTCCCATGTCCACATCCAGATCGCCCGCGGTCAGAATGAGAACATAACCCTTCCACGAAAGCCGCCTCGGCGTGCTGGCACCCCAGACACTCGAGGCAGATTTCATGGGTATCCGGAGGGGAGAGATAATGGCCACATCCAGTAGCACAAACGCAGAAGGACATCTTTAAAAAGACGCCAAGCGTTTGCGTGAGCACTTTTAGAAGGAAATATACTCTTTCTAATATACTCTTTTAGCACCTGCAGACTCAGGCTGCCGAAGCGCCCATGGGAAACACAGCACTCAACCGTGTGAGGGTGACCGCTGATATGCGCCGTAAGAATCCAGCAGCGTAGCAAAGAGTGAGAGGACGAACACACATGCATTCGGCTCCGAAGAAAAAAATCTGAATGAGTGATGCACGGCATCTCCTTTTATACCCGTATGTCCGGGACGGAGAGTGGCATGCAAATTCCACTCGCCAATTTTCATTGGCCATTTCTATTTTAAGCAAAGGTGACTGGAGCTCTCAAGATCGAACCCCTAGTGTCACTACATCGACACAACATCGAGTGAGTGACAGACAGGGAACTAGACTGTCCAATTTCCTTTTTTGAAGGTCTTACACAAGCGCCCTTTCACCTTTCACCTCCATGTAACATATGTTTATCTGACATCTACTGTAAGAGGCTCGGTGGTCTCGACCACCTGCAGCGTTTGATACAGTTGATCATTCTGTTTTAATTGATACATTAAAGAGATGGGTGGGAATATCTTGGGTGGCTTCAGAGTGGTTTCTTTCCTACTTGACGAATAGGAAATTTGTAGTGTCTGTTGGAGATGAGATGTTCTCCTCTTCAAAAGTTAATTGTGGTGTTCCGCAAGAATCCCTGTTAGGGCCAATTTGTTTTCCTGTATATGTTACTGCCTGGTTCTGTGATTTGAAAATACAACATTACTTTTCATTGCTAAGCAGATGACCTACAGTTATATTTGTCGTTGAATCCCAATGATCTGACTAATTTAAATGTTCTTCAAAAATGTATAGTAGATATAAACAATTGGATGGCATGTAATTTTCTTCAGTTAAATACTGACAAAACTGAGGTTGTCATAATCGATCAAGATTCTAAAAAGAACTCTGAAAAAATGTGTCCGTCTATTTTGACATAAAGTTAAATTTTGAATATCAGGAAGTTAGTTAGTCTTGTTTTTATCAGTTAAGGTGAGACAGGTTCTGAGTTTAAGGGATACAGAGAAGCTTATTCATGCTTTTAATTTGTCCCACCTTGATTATTATAATGCCCTGTTTTCAGTGTTAAATCAACGCAATTTAGCGAGGCTACAATCAATGCAAAATGCTACAGCTAGACTTTTGACATGAACTATGTCTTTTAATCATGATACTCCAGTTTTAGCTTCTTTGCATTGACTACCAGTTCAACTTATGTTTGATTTTAAGATTTTATTAATTACATATAAGGCATTACATGGGTTGGTGGCTCCCAATTATTAAGACATTGTGAAAGAGTTAGACCTCTTAGATCTTCTTGTCTTGAACTGTTGACTGTTCCAAGATCCAGATACAAAATAAAAGGTGATAGAGAGTTTGTAGTGAAGGCCCCATGATTATGGAACAGCCTGCCCTGGGATATTATATCTGCTGAATCTGTGTCTGTTTGTATGTCTCTTTTAAAACTCATTTATATAGAATGGCTTTTATTATTTTTATGTTTTGTGAAGCACTTTAATAAAATTATAATAAAAATTAAAAAAAACGGATAAAATGTATACCTTGAATGCACTGGAAGTCAATTTGGATGAAAGCATCTGCCAAATGCATAAATGTAAATGTAAAAACAAAAATGTATCTTTGTCACTGCATGATGCATAATCTAATTGTTTTACATTTTATTTAACTTTTCTATATATAGCTAGAAACTGTGGTTAGCAAATAATACATTGGCCTAAAGGAATAAATTTAATGAACTTTATGCTTAAAACAAGTAAAACTGTCAATAAAACAAGACAAAAGACACATATTCAAAATATAGTATCAAAATCTTATACAGTTTTACTTCTCAGGTAAATGTATCTTGTTTTAAGCATGTTTAAAGGTACACTCAGTAACTTTTGCATTTGTGTCATCTTGGACCTACAGTGACACCTAGTGGCTTGGATGCAGCATCAATTAAAATCGGCCTGGTTACTTTCATAACCTCCGTTCCCTGATGGAGGGAACGAGATATTGTGTCGATGTAGTGACACTAGGGGTCGCCCTTGAGACTTGGGGTGGATCACGATGAAGTAGGGGCTGTAGAACCCCTTCTTCATCTCGACTGGAGGGACAAGCTCTAGCGCGTCCTTCCGCTGAAGGGATGCGATCTCTGCAGGCAGGGCAGTGGCGTTCTCACCCTGCACTTGAGATAAAACGGATGCCGCTGAACCTGGGTGGGTGCCTGGCAAACTGAATCGCCGGTCAGCCATCGCGATGGGTTGGGGAGCGCAAGCCATGCCCCCAAGCTCTGGGTGAGGGGTCCAAGGAGACAATCGTGTCGGACGTACCGGCAGGTGGGGCCTCGCGGCGGGGCGGAGCCACCACTTCGAGGGGGCTCAGACCCCTAACTCGTGGCCATGCTGAGTCTGGGGACATCGAAGCACTTACCTGGCTCTGGGTACCAACCATAGGACCGGTCAGCAACAGGGGAGGAAGGAACCGTCCTCGTAATCCATCACAACTGCCTGGGCAGGTGTGTTGTGCTGCAGCTGGACACTCAGGGGCGGGGGTCTCACCTCCAAAGTGTCATGCCAGCCATTAATGTGCAGTGTCCGGCAATCGCAATAACGATGGTCGTAAGCACTGGGTGTGTGACCCAGGAAATGAGGAAACTGCTCCTTTTCTGAACATGTGGGTACCGCAGCTTTTTGGGCATGCGGAGAATCAAAGAAAAGGCAACAAAGGATTCTCCACCAGGGGATGGAGTGGTCTGCTTACCATCTCTAGGCCTGCAGCAAGTCTCCACGTGCCTGGGTCGCATGTCTCAGGGGCAGCTAGAAGCCTTCCTCGGGTTCTTGGAGGTGGGCAGTGAGACAGGGGGCATCTGCTTCCTGCAGGTGGCTCTACGCCGGGGCTGATCCACTGGCCCGGGCTGCGGCAGAGCCGGTGTCGTCGATGCAGGGGGGGGGAAATATGCTGAATAGTTCCCGTCTGCTTTTTTTTGGGGGGGGGGGGATTTTTCCCCTTTTTAACCCGTGAGCGGCGCTCTGAGCCCAGGAACCAATCATCAAGCCGCGAGGGTTCGGGGGAGTGGAGAGTTCCACTCCAGCCTGACGCTCGCAGCCGCCCGGGAAAGCATGGCCGCCAGCTCCACATCGGCCTGTGACTGGGTGACCACACCCGATGGTGGGAGCCCAGTCGAGTCCTCGCTGTCAGACTGGACCAGCCCGCTCTCCGATGCTGCGATCGAGAGCTCATCCACTTTGCGAGCGCCGAATGAGATCGCGAACTCACCTTGAGACGAACCGGCAGTCTCATCCCAGAACTCGACCAAGGCAAACGAGCGTACTGGGGTATGGGAGGTCCGTGGGGGTTACCTGGTGGAGAGGCTCCCATTGGGGTCCCCAAATAGCCCCTAGTGCTAACCAACGTGGCATCAAATCCGTAGGTAGAAGGACCGAGACGGGGAGCCACTGGGGTTTCTTTCCCTCTAACGACAGAAAGCCGTGACCGCAACGTTGCCATGGTCATGTTCTCGCAGTGAGAACATGACCCGTCCACAAATGCTGTCTCCGCGTGGGCAGCGCCCAAGCACGTAAGACAGCAATTGTGGCCATCGGAAGCGGAGAGGTAACAACCACAGATGGAAAGGCATCTTTAAAAAGACACTCTCCATGAGTGCCACTATTTTAGTAGGGAAAATATACTCTTTTATTGTAAGAATATATACTCTTTTAGACTGTCGAAGCACCCAGGGGCATTCTCTGCACTCCACCAGTGCGTGAGGGGGAGAAGCCGCTGCAATGCACCATAAACTCCAACAGTTTTTTAGAGGTGAATGGAACGGCAGAGGATTCAGCTCTCTGAACACGACCGCTCGGCTCCAAAGAAAAAATCTGAATGAGTGGTTGCGAGCCAACTCCTTTTATACCCGTATGTCCGGGGGAGTGGTATGCAAATTCCACTCGCCAATTCCCATTGACCTTTTCTCAAAGATCAGAGGTGTTTGGGGCTCCCAAGGGTGACCCCTAGTGTCACTACATAGACACAGCGTCAAGTGAGTGACAGATAGGGAACAATTTTCCTCCAATTTTATATCCATAAACCATCATCAAAATATTTACAAACAGAAAATGCCACTGTTAACTCATATTAAGTCTTGTTCTGACCCTTCTTTATAAAAATATGTTTTTGGAAGTGTTTTTCTAAAGCAACCATGTGCATTACGCTGTCACCAATGTGATCCCCGTCTCTTTGTTTCTGTGGCTTGAAACTGTAACGACATCATGATGCATCACCAGACAGCCAATGAGGCGACTGTGTTTGGGTTCATGTCGTAAGCTTACATGTCAAAACTGCCCAAGCTATATTTTTGCCCAGTGATCAGAGAGCAAAGCGGTGGTGGGAGGAGCAAAAGATGAAATGCAGAATAGCACGCTTCATGCAATGCAGTCCCGGGGCATCCCATCTGCCCTGAGCATTTATGCAAAGCAAAAACAAGCAAATAGAACAGCAGAGTAAGGCCAGAAACATACTCTACACAAATGCTTGTATATATTTAACATGCGTTTTAGCGTTATAATGAAAATAGCGATCCTTTTTCTCAAGGGGATGATAGTTACCTTTAAATGTCTGTGCTGTTAAACTGGATTTTATTATCCATTTAGCTAGATAGAAACACGTTTTTAATATCTAACTTGCTAAGGAACTCTTTTCAAAGTGTTGCTGCGCCATGATAGTAGCAGACTAGAAAGAGACAATTGGCCATATGCGACTAATGCCAGCAATAGAACTCCTTACAGTACTTGCATTGCTGAGTGACTCCAGCCAGGTCTCCTAAGCAACCAAATTGGCCCGGTTGATAGGGAGGGTAGAGTCACATGGGGTAACCTCCTTGTGGTTGCTATAATGTGGTTCTCGCGGCGAGTTGTGCGTGGATGCCGCAGAGAATAGCATGAAGCCTCCACACGCTACATCTCCACGGTAACGTGCTCAACAAGCCACATGATAAGATGTGCGGCTTGACGGTCTCAGACATGGAGATTCATCTTCTGCCACCCGGATTGAGGTGAGTCACTACGCCACCACAAGGACTTAGAGCGCATTGGGAATTGGGCATTCCAAATTGGGGAGAAAGGGGGAGAAAAAAAAGAAAGAAAAAAAACAGTACTTGCATTGTGTTATGAACGTGTTCAATTGAGCTAGCATATCTAGAAGCATCTGTGTTTATGCTAATGCTCGATATAGCATTCCTTGTGGCAAGGCGTAGAATGCAATACGTACTTGCATTGTGTTTTGAATTGCATTGTGACACATTTCAAAAGCATCAATGCGCTCATTAGAGCTAGCATAGCTATCTGGGTTTATGCTAATGCCTGCTATAGCATTCCTTGTGGCAATGCTGAGAATGCAACACGTACTGGCATTACGTTATTAATTCCACAGTGACAAATTTCGGAAGACAACAATGCGCTCAATTCCCTTGTGAAAATTGAGAGTTCATGGCAAATTTGTCGCAAACTTGCCACAAATTCACCACTGATCATTTTCACATGCAAATGAGCTTTGTGGCAAATTGTCCATTGTTGCCAAAGGTTTGCCGGAGGTTCGCCACTACCAGCAAAGAGCTGCAAACTTTTGGCAAACATTTGCAGCGAATCAAAAGCTAATTTAGATGTGAAACTAAAAAGGGGCAAATCTGTGGCTAGTTTAGATTTTTTTTTGGAAGGGTAGAGCGAGTATAGCTAGACACATCTGTGTTTATGCTAAAGCCTGCTATAGCATCCTTTGTGGCAATGTGGAGAATGCAACAGGTACTAGCACTGTGTTATGAATTGCATGGTGACACATTTTGGAATGCAACAATGCATTCAATAGAGCTAGCATAGCTAGACATATCTGTGTTCAGTCAACTTCTATCTCCGTCTCCAATTTGGATATGTCTTCTCCAGATACCAACAAACCGGAGCTAGGTGCATCTTCATGGGGCAGGCTCTTGGCGTACCTTTTCTGTCATCTGCTTGGCACTGTAGTAGGACAAGCCAAGGCAAATGATGGCCAGCATCATAGCGATTTGGTTGACGGAGCGGTCGTGTGTTGGGGCCTGCACCTCACCTGCTACCTGCTACCTGCCTCTGCAGAGAGAACATCAAAAATGAAGGTCAACATATGCTCAAGCTACAACATGCAAGAAGACCAAAGCAAAACCTTGAAACGTTATACAGTCATCTGACTTCCTTTCAAAGACCACAGTGTTCCACCACCTGCCCAGGCATGTGGGTTAAACACAATCATTACATTTGTATTGCCAATAAAACAGTTTTCAAACAGGAACAATGTTCTGCTTGTGGGTAATCATAAGCACACCACAGTTTGAAAGCCAACAAGGATTGCTGGAATTGCTTAAAGAACCTTTAACAGGAAGTGAAAGATTACGACATTATCAGATATAATTATATTTAAGAGGCCCTTGAGAAATTAGTGGGTCACAGATAGGGGTCTATCAAAACAGCACATTATGGTCCATTTAGATTGGACATTCATTTTCTTTTAAAGCTGCACATAATCAATGTTTACAACTCTTGTTTTTGCACAATTGTTAATTATGAGCGAGAGGGCACCACTTTGCTGTTGTCTGGGATGCAACATGGCACATTAGCGTTTATACTACAAATCTGAGGTGTTCACATGAGTTTTCTACAATCTCCGAATGTGATTTGAGGGATCCAATCACAAACATTTGGATCCCATTTACACTTATATTTAGCACTGATCTCTTGTGATCAGATCACCTAAGATGGATGTCAATAAACAACACGATACTATTACGCTCCGATGGAGTTGAACAAATGATGCCACACCAAGTTTTGACTCTAACAGAAACCGATCTCAAAAAGGTGTCAAGAAGATTAGGTTAATGCGCTTTTTAGCAAGCATCATTAAACCTAGTAGGTCTATACGGGTCTAAGAATAGTAAGAAGATAAACCTACTTCATATTAAAAAGATTTAAGAATTAATCTCCAATCATTAGGTCAATCATAGAGTGTGGTGAGGACATTGTAACAATTTAAGCAAACCAAAATTCTATGCCAATATGTCATTTTTGGGGATGCTACTTTAAATTATGAGTAGCTTGTGGCCTGTTAAGCTACAGTTCCAAAGTAGTTAAACTATAGTTAGCGTGTGATTATGACAACGGTTTGGTAGGCGATAAAGCCGCATCCGCAATACTTTGTGACATTAAAAACAGCAATTGTACCACTATGTCACTGCTTGTTGGAAAAAATAGGCCATTAATGGAA
The DNA here is from genome assembly GCF_019703515.2 of Myxocyprinus asiaticus. Classification (NCBI taxonomy): domain Eukaryota; kingdom Metazoa; phylum Chordata; class Actinopteri; order Cypriniformes; family Catostomidae; genus Myxocyprinus; species Myxocyprinus asiaticus. Next base: position 3,324,130 of record NC_059359.1, read on the forward strand.
AATGTACACAATTTTTTCGTTGTTGCGAAAAATACTTTTAGGTAGTAACACTGGTTAAAGTCCACAATCAAGTTCCAAATTTGAGCTCAGTGACAACGGATCCACTATGTTTTCAACGTCAAAACTTTTTTTTGGTTAAAATAAACAATTAATGACTGATTAAGAAATGTTTGCCTGCTTGCTACTAATCCCCCCTGTGGCTTTCATGCTATTTTTGTATTTCAAGCTATGAGAATCACATCCAGATGATGAGAGATGAATCTAAGCTAGTATTTCCCATGCGTATACAAGCCTTCATTCAACCCATCATGGTCATTGTTCATATAATTAGGGTTCAGTCACTTTTAGCCAACAGGAATTCAGTGGGCTGCTGTGATATGGCTTTGGGTTGAAGCTGGGTGGCACCAGTCTGATCTTTCCAAGGGACAATTACGCATCCAAAACTAACTAGCATTTCTTGCTCCTAGAAAAAGATATTACACAAGTTTCACATTTTAAATAAGCAATCAAAAAATGTTCGCATATTGAACCCAAGTTAACCCAAGATTAAAACAATAACATACCTGCAGGAGACAGAAGTATCCAGGAGTCAGTCTGCCCAGCCTGATGATCATTGTGGCAGTTTTTGCACACAAAGTGGCTGAATTAACCTCCTGGGGAGTTGTGTAAAGCCGAAGCAGTGTGACAACCTGCAGACGAAGAGGACAAGTTAATTAAGCAACTAACCAGAATGCAAATGCTGTGCAAATTCAACATCCAAAATCCATTTTGAATCCAAACATTGAGTGTCTAATGCATCAATGGTCAACTTTTATTCCTTCTGATTGAAAATTCCAAGGCTGTGTTCTAGAAGAGCGAGAAAACCTCACCGAGGTGAAATGGACCCCATGAGAGTTAAAAAATGAAAACACAGAAGGTTTTCTTTTGCCATAAACCGGACAAGGCTGATGCAAGTGGAAAGGAACACTTATAGCCATAGGCAACAACCCCAAACAAATTTAAGTCCAGTTGATTCCGGTTTCAGTGAATCAAGTCAGGGTGACAGTAATCTGTTGTCTGATAATACATACTGTGCTGGTTTGAACCAGATCTTCAGACTGAAACTCACCCAAAACCTGCAAGCCATTGTTACTCACAAATGTTCTACAAAACAATGGTCATAACCCATTGGACCCTTCATTAACTCTGACGATAATCAGTCATAATGACTTTGGTAATTTAACTACATATATAAATTTGTGAGAAAGCCACAATAAAAGTACAACATCCTCTTCAACTACATAAAACATACTAGGAGTACGCCAATCACTTGGAAATGGGTAAGGAGTGTTTTAGGTAATGGTAGACATGTTCAGGATGCATCTACCAACCTGGCTGCAATTGTGCTCCAAGGAAAAAACAAGCAGTCCAAACAACCAGCGAGATCTTACCCATCAAAGGTTGAGTACAAAAAGAAACTAGTGCATTTCTAACAAGCAAAGTTGGACTAAAAAGATGGGAGAACTCTGCCAGCCAGACTGCGACAGCATGAGCGTTCTGCGAATGAAGAGACTTGTTCAGGGGTAGTTTTCACTGGAGCTCCGCCCTTTTATAAAACCTCAGCTCTTGTGACCAGATTGGCAGATTGTCTCTCACTCCCTCTCTCTCCCTCTTTACCACAGCTGTCAAAATGAATCATGTTTGAGCCAGAGAGAGCACGTACACGCCCATCTTGCCAACCACCGTAACACTATGAAACGAAGGCCCAGAGGACTTGTAAAATAGAATTTTCTCACCTATTCAACCACAAACATCTGGAGAAACAAGATCGAAAGATTGCTAAATGAGCAGGTAATAAAACAGAATGCACAATGTGCATTTTATGAAAGCATATGGTTTGCATATCTCTCAGTCAGCAAAAATTAAGATGTAATACATTGCGATGGGGCAAGGTTGTCCCACGTTATCCTACCTCCAAGTGAGGACACTGGAGTGACCATATTCACCCATCAATAAGCTTCTACATCTCAGACCACATGTCCATGCGTGTTGTGTGTTTGTTATATAAGGCTATTCCACTTCACTGGGATGAATTACAGAAAGCAACACTGCATATTTTCAAAAGAATGATGTAACGAAGGTCGTCTTGATTCAGAATGACCCAATTCTGTGGTTCTCAACCAGGGGGACCTCACTAAGCTTCCATGGTGGCCGCATGGTCTTTCATTGTTTATGTAAAAATGTATTGTAGACAGTTTAATCATTGAAATGACACACAAAAAAATCAAGATATAGTGCAGAGACAGGCCTGGTTCTACGGGGGTGCTTGAGGGTGCTAAGCACCCACAAACGAACCTTAGAGCACCCTCAATTGCAGACCAGGGCAAACTACTGCCCGCGTGTCGATTTATCATGAACGTTTTTTATTAAAGCTTTCATTTATCTGGCTTTGGGACCTATCGTGCATCCACAAGCTTTTAATATATTCAGGGTTTCCAGATAATATATGCAACACCCCAATCAGAGATTTATACTTGCACAAATAGGAAATATTTAGCCTTATGTCATACTTAATTTACGCAATCTGGCAACCATGCATGCGAGTGCATACTCTCTCTCCTCTCTTCGGAAAAAAAACCTTAAAGTGCTCAATAGTGTAATATTCTGCTCAAAGAAAAGTGTGATGCAGCAAATCCGTGTCCATTCATGAGGCTGCGTGTGCTGTTTAGTGCCAAGTCTGTGAGCAAATATTTTCAGTGATGAACTTTAGTAAAATCCCAATAGATCTTCGCATCATTCACATGCAGACGGGACACACAAGCAAAACTAAATGAGAGAGGAAAATGTTTGTTCTTTGTGTTATTTTTTGAAATGCTGAAGTCCCTCACACCTGTATGTGAATGTTACTCTGGCAGTAATCATCTATCAGTGTCATGCTGCCTGTTTTATTCAGTTGTGTGCTGAATGGGATGCCAAATAAACCATTGACGAGACTCACATCATGATCCATGAGCGTGTAAATAGGTTGATAATGTTCTGAGAATAAAACAAATGTGTCCATTTTGTGGCCAACTTTAAAATAAGCCTTTAGAATCTATAATTTCTGAATATATTTTATTTTACTATTAAACCAACCTCCTGATGTAGAGTGTTAAATTGAAAACTAAATTACCACTGCACTGAAGTATGGTCAAATAAACAATTCATAATTATACTCTGTCTTAATTCAGTTTTACTAACACATGATAGTAATGTTGCAGCAAAACTTCAAGCAATCACAGAATGGTCCCATCAGAATACACTTCAGAAAACTGTGCATCATTCATTGACTGCATGACTGCACTACTACTTCTAGGATTAAGATACAAATATTTAAAACTTTTTATCTTCTCTGTTCCATGTTCTAGTTAACGGCTGATGTGGCTCCTGTACCAAAACAATTGCACACCTCTGCTCAATTGAATATGTAAGTCTAATACTGTAAATTGGCAAGCAGATTTCCTTGAATCCCAGCAAACACACAAAAATCCCTGCAGTTTGTGAACACACAATTGCTGCATCAAAACTTATAAACGTGTATGATTGTGCAAATCAGTATGTGCTAATCTGCACGTGCAGCATTTTCAGTGACAGATCATGTTAAAAAAACGAAGCAATAAATGTTTTGTACAAAAACTGTTATTTACGTTGTTTTAGTAGCATTTAAACATGATTTAATATATTTTTAAAATGTGTAATTACGATACATCTCCACTTTATACAGAGCACCCCCACAATTTTCAGAAGCACCCTCAGTGATTTGGATCTGGAACTGGGCCTGAACTTCTGTAGCATCAAGAACAGATCATTTTTGTTTTCTTTCCTTAAAGAATGAACAATCTTGAGATAAATTGCAATTAAATAGTCTACTATACTGACAGCCCTAGTTTCTGATCGTTTAAAAAATGCCTCAAAACAAACACTGTCATCATTTCAGCAGAAGTACAACTATGAATTTTCTATCTGTGAAGGGGGGCATATGAACATTGGCTTTGATGATGGGGGACCTTGGTGTTACAGAAGTTAAAGGAAAATTCTGGGTTCAATACAAGTTAAGGTCAATCGACAGTATTTGTGGCATATTACTGATTACCACATTTATTTTGACTCTTATCTTTAAAAAAAAAAAAAAAAAAAAATCTGTGTTACAGTGAGGAACTTACAATGGAAGTGAATGGGGCCAATCTGTAAACGTTAAAATACTCACTGTTTCAAAAGTATAGCCACAAGACATAAACAATATAAATGTTAACATGATTTTTTTTAACCTTTTCTGTGTAAAGTTATAGCCAAATTTACAACTTTGTTGCCATGACGATGTAATGTTAACAAACCCTAAAACCCTAAAGGCCCAGATATACTTCATGAGAAATAGTATGACGTATGACGTCCATAAAGATTGTTTTTGCGTTCGTTTCGGTGGTTTGGAACAGCTCGCCTTGGCAAACTTTTAGAAAACTTCTAACCGGCTGCTAAACACCTTCTTACTGCCATCGGTTCATGTCGTCGGTAGGTGTGACCTGAAGCTCCACCTACTACTTTGTTTACATTTTTCAGTCAGTATTCAACATGAACACACCTGCGTGCAAGAACATGTTGTGTGATTTTTGTTTTTTGTTTTGTTTAATTAGTCTACAAAAGGAATCAATTATACTCAAATACTCTCAAGTGCCCATTCACTCTTGCCATCTGCAGCGAAAGCCATTCACACATCTGCCCAAAGTAAAAGATTCCTGTCATAATTTTGTCGGTATTTTGCACATTATTACACGTTTATACACCCATCTTTGCAGTTGTATCAATGTGATCATAAATTAAAATAACATTATGGCCACATATAGCGTGTTATGCAAAAACTAAATATTCAAGTGTATGAATCAGATTAGAGGACTGGAACTAGCTCTTGTATAAATATTTTTTTACTGACCAAAAACTGTTAACCTAAAATGTGTGCATGTAGTAAAATGAAAATTAATTCATTTTATTAAACTCAAAAATATGACTTAACCTGACTGAATCAGCCTCAATACATTGTTAACCAACAGAACAAATTTTATGGGTTAAATCATGAATGAAGAGCAAGTAAACACTGCAGGTTACCACTTTTTACAGTGTATGTAATACAATCACAACTAACCCTAATGGTCTTTTGATTGTAGATAAAGATGTGTGGAGAATATCTGCCATCTGTGGTACTGTAAAACTTCAAGACCTCTGAAATGACAGCTGACTCCGAATAATGGCAGAAGATGGTGCACCTTATGATCCACTACTAATCAATGGCGGTCGATACCCAGATCCGTCTGAAGAAATATTATTCTGCTATGCTTTGTTTTAGTCTATTGAGTAAGTAGCAAAGCAAACTAAACAATTATTCCATGAACTATACGATTTTTGAAAGATATTATGATTGTCTCAATAATTACTATTCAGAACCCCAACAATTAAAGCTTTTTTATTTTAATCTTTGAATGAGTTTCATTTCAGTGTGATGTCATTTTCCTTCATGTGCTCTCCTGTCTAAATTCTGAAGCATCTGAATAAACTCTGTTATCCCATGGATTATTTAATCTGCAGCCTGAGCATTTATAAACCTCCCCCTTGCCCACTCCAGACTCCTATACATGGTTACAATTCTGAAAATGTAAAAATAGTTATGAGAATGAGTACATCAATGCTTTTCCAATCCTTGCAACACACACACACACAACTTGTCAGGAGTTTGGAATCACTAAGAATGTTTTTTCACGTTTTGAAAGAATTTGCTACTTTGGTTAGCTTGCAAAATTTGTGAAAACCAATAGCCATCTTAGATAGTCACCCAGCTGTTAAACTTGAACTCAAACCCTGAGTCAAATTCTGTGTGAGTAGTTGAATAAACAGTTCTGGACAGCGGAGACAAAATCCTGAACTATTAAGTGATGACAGAAGGACAGAAGGACATCAGGTCCTGGATTATCTGTCAACAAAAGTCAGGTGCAGTCATTTAATGTGCGTTTGCACTGTGAAACAAAATAAATCGTTGCCGTTAATGATTTGAATCCTCCGACTTGCCGTAGATACCTCAAACGCGATAGTGGAGGAGTTATGTACATGAGCAAATGAATTCGCTAATTAAGTTACGTGAGGCGCTAAAATAACACACGTTAACTTAACGCGCGACGGCGTACGGCGTTTATGTAACGCCTAACGCCGTTTACTTAACGCCTTACGGCGTTTGGAAAATGGCGTTTCAAAACTTAATACGGCGATACAAAACACGTGAATTCTGACCCTCTTGGCTTCCATAAGCCTCTGCTGGGTGCGCACATCAAAACGCTTCACGCGCTCTTCCGGACAGGAGCTGATCTTGTTGACGTCTGAGGTGCGGCTCAGTGAGTCTCAAAGTTAAACTGAATGACACACAAATGAAATGGTGTTCATGGCATGTATATATTCCCTTAAAATTCAATTTGGGCATTACGATGTGAAGTGCATAAAAATCGTGGTTCTCTCAAAAAATCGGGGTTAACAAATAACCGCGATCAGACGATTATTTAATAACCGTGACAGGCCTAATGGTCCCAAAATAGGCTCAGTTTCTTTATGCAAAATGTAATTTTGGGGGAAAATATATAATCTGGACATTCGCCACACACACACGCACACACAAAAAGACTGATTTAATGAGTAATTACGCATTCTCGTCTTTAAAATTAAGGTTTCATTGGAAAATAATTAATCCTTGTTGTATGTCATCCATATTTGATCTATAATACGAAGCAGGAAAAAAAAAAAAAAATCCTCCACACATATACACACACACAAAATCACTTTAACAGGAATAGGGCATACGCAGGCATACACCATATGCCCACCTATCTTTCTTAGGATTTTGCCCACTAGAGCATGTGAGCGGAGCATAGTGAGGAGCGGAGCGATCAGAATTTAACTGGAGCAAGGAGCGCGTTTCACGAGACTGCGCTCCGGCCACTGACAAGGCACTCATTTTCCGCTCCAAACAGAATGCGCTACATTTTGCATGTGGCCACATTGTGTGTGTTGGTGGCTGTATTAGGTCCAAGATTTTAAACAGAGTGGATTGTTAGAGATGAGGCAGTGTTTAAACTCGGTGTGACTCACAAGCTGATGGTGACAGGTGCCGATTCCAACAACAGACTACAGTGAGGTGAGAGCGCAGAGGCAGTTCAAAACACAGATTTGTTTCCCAGACATACGTCTGTAAAGTAAAATAATTTTATTAGGCTACCACGGACGTCTGTAAGGTTTACTGTCGAATCGCATGGGATAAGGGATGTCTGTATAAATCACAGAGATGAAAGTGTCGACTGCATTTACACACTGCTGTCACGCATAACTGACCCATCAGAAAATGTATGCTATTTAGCTGTGCTGATTAATGATGAAGTAAGTATTAAAGGGGTCATGGCATGAGGAATCTAATTTTCCTTGATCTTTTGACATATAAGAGGTCATTGTACTATAAAAGCATCAGTTTCAGAACTTCCTCCTTAATACAAAAAGAGCATTTATTTAACCCAAGCTGCAAAAACGGCTCGTTTGGAATTCATGGAACTTGTGACGTCACAAGGACCAAATACATCTGCAACACCTAATTTCCATCATTGCACACTTGGCCCCACACACTGGTTCTCGTCAGTCACACAGTTGAAGTGGAGAGAGACGGGGCCTGTCACAGACATGCATATCTCAGGCCACTTTAAAAGATGCGGTGTCAAGTTACAACCCTGAAGAGGAGAAGCTCTCCATCATGGAATGCGTTCTTTCACCCATCTGCACTATTTTTATTTGTTGGTATATGAAAACATGAAGGAATGATACTGGAAACTGGATGTGGATGTGTCTTCAATGTATTTTAGAGTGGATTTTATGTTCGGCTCATACCAATACAATGTAATCTTTGCAAAGGAACTGTTATTGAAGGATGGGGCAGTTAAAACACTTTGACGTGATCACAAAAACCGTGAGTAAACTGTTTAATTCATAAATATTTCATATGTCATGACTGTGTAATAGTTTATAGTGCTGACATCCTGTTTACACCAGGCTCGTTGACACAAACTTTCTAAACCGTTTATTTGTGTTGTTGGCAGTAGTAGCGCAACCGCGTGCAGCGCAAAATGGAAAGGGACATCTGTTTACTGTCGGAGCAAGGAGACGCACCACAATAGACGCGCCACAACGGATGCTTCCATGGTAGACAGCATCATTGATTATAATGGGTTCTATTGCTTTTGACGCGACACGACTCGCATCCAGTGTAGACGGTGTGAGTGTTAACAGTTGTGCTTGAGATGAACAGTTTAATATATTCAATTTTTTTTATTTTTTTTATCCCCTTTTCTCCCCAATTTGGAATGCCCAATTCACACTACTTAGTAGGTCCTCGTGGTGGCGCGGTTACTCACCTCAATCCGGGTGACAAAGGACAAGTCTCAATTGCCTCTGCTTTTGAGACAGTCAATCCACGCATCTTATCACATGACTCGTTGTGCATGACACCGCGGAGATTCACAGCATGCGGAGACTCATGCTACTCTCCACGATCCACACACAACTTACCACATGCCCCATTGAAAACCACTAATCACGACCACGAGGAGGTTACCCCATGTGACTCTACCCTCCCTAGCAACTGGGCCAATTTGGTTGCTTAGGAGAGTAATTTTCATAGTAGCCTAATGAAAGGAACATTAATATGACCTACAAATTTAAATACATAAATTCACAGTATGCCCACCTCTTTAGACACTACTACACCACTGGGTACAGCAGAGAAAAATCCACCAGTCAGAGAACCGTGGCCAACCAAGCCCGCGAAACGTGCCTCAGAGCGACCGCGTGAACCCATGACGCACTGTGAATGATGTAATCGAGTCGTCTCCCTTCACCATTAAACCACTTATATATTTGTACATATCGAATATTTTGCAATAAACATAAAATATATTGTTTCTATGCAACCTAAAATCAATAGTTTTATATATTCCTATCATTTTTTTATTCAATGACATCATTCGCAGTGCTTCATGGGATTGTAGTCCATGCCCCCCTGAAAGACAGTAAGTACACAGCCTTGTTCCTTTGCCTTTATGTCCGATTTTCAAATGCTTTTTTGCCTTAAAACAAAGCTTGTGAGGTTTTTATTCATGTCGGAGCTGGTTGATTTGGATCATGGCCTACAACTCTTTTATGAAGGATTTTTTAAGTCTATGGAAGAAATAAATGGGGAAAATACTTCCCTGGGGAACTCAGATGGCTGAAAAGTGGGCAAGCACTATTGCGCTCTATATAGAGTGATTAGTCACATGACATTTATGGCTCAAATGATTGGCTTAAAAGCAATTGTTTCTGGAACTGATTCTCCATGAAGCAGTTGCCCATTATGCACCCACATTATCACCATTCGCTTGCATTGTAGGACATACAGAGTAGAAATATTCTTCTAAAAATCTTTGTTTGTGTTCAGCAGAAGAAAGAAAGTGGCATGAAAGTGAGTAAATGATGAGAGAATTTTCATTTTTGGGTGTATTATTCCTTTAAGTTGGAAATCTGACTTCAGGCGCCCTTTTGTTGACTTTTGCAAGGATGAAGTTGGACATTCCGAATTTCTATGTTGAATGGACCAGCATAATAATACTCACTGATCTGCTGCAGGCTGGTTCTCGGCCTCCAGATGTTGGTGCTCATCTTTGTTAAAGAGGGTTGAAACACTCTTCCAGCCCTTCGCCCCAGCTCCCTGCATCTGAGGAGGAATAATATGCACAGAGACGCACTGCTGGATCTGTCTCACACTGACAAAAATCTGTCTGTATATATATATATTTATACAGGTGCATCTCAATAAATTAGAATGGCGTGGAAAAGTTCATTTATTTCAGTAATTCAACTCAAATTGTGAAACTCGTGTATTAAATAAATTCAATGCACACAGACTGAAGTAGTTTAAGTCTTTGGTTCTTTTAATTGTGATGATTTTGGCTCACAATGAACAAAAACCCACCAATTCACTATCTCAAAAAATTAGAATATGGTGACATGCCAATCTGCTAATCAACTCAAAACACCTGCAAAGTTTCCTGAGCCTTCAAAATGGTCTCTCAGTTTGGTTCACTAGGCTACACAATCATGGGGAAGACTGCTGATCTGACAGTTGTCCAGAAGACAATCATTGACACCCTTCACAAGGAGGGTAAGCCATAAACATTCATTGCCAAAGAAGCTGGCTGTTCACAGAGTGCTGTATCCAAGCATGTTAACAGAAAGTTGAGTGGAAGGAAAAAGTGTGGAAGAAAAAGATGCACAACCAACCGAGAGAACTGCAGCCTTATGAGGATTGTCAAGCAAAATCGATTCAAGAATTTGGGTGAACTTCACAAGGAATGGACTGAGGCTGGGGTCAAGGCATCAAGAGCCACCACACACAGACGTGTCAAGGAATTTGGCTACAGTTGTCGTATTCCTCTTGTTAAGCCACTCCTGAACCACAGACAACGTCAGAGGCGTCTTACCTGGGCTAAGGAGAAGAAGAACTGGACTGTTGCCCAGTGGTCCAAAGTCCTCTTTTCAGATGAGAGCAAGTTTTGTATTTCATTTGGAAACCAAGGTCCTAGAGTCTGGAGGAAGGGTGGAGAAGCTCATAGCCCAAGTTGCTTGAAGTCCAGTGTTAAGTTTCCACAGTCTGTGATGATTTGGGGTGCAATGTCATCTGCTGGTGTTGGTCCATTGTGTTTTTTGAAAACCAAAGTCACTGCACTCGTTTACCAAGAAATTTTGGAGCACTTCATGCTTCCTTTTGCTGAAAGATGCTGATTTCATTTCCCAGCAGGATTTGGCACCTGCCCACACTGCCAAAAGCACCAAAAGTTGGTTAAATGACCATGGTGTTGGTGTGCTTGACAGGCCAACAAACTCACCAGACCTGAACCCCATAGAGAATCTATGGGGTATTGTCAAGAGGAAAATGAGAAACAAGAGACCAAAAAATGCAGATGAGCTGAAGGCCACTGTCAAAGAAACCTGGGCTTCCATACCACCTCAGCAGTGCCACAAACTGATCACCTACATGCCACGCCGAATTGAGGCAGTAATTAAAGCAAAAGGAGCCCCTACCAAGTATTGAGTACATATACAGTAAATGAACATACTTTCCAGAAGGCCAGCAATTCACTAAAAATGTTTTTTTTATTGGTCTTATGATGTATTCTAATTTTTTGAGATAGTGAATTGGTGGGTTTTTGTTAAATGTGAGCCAAAATCATCACAATTAAAAGAACCAAAGACTTAAACTACTTCAGTCTGTGTGCATTGAATTTATTTAATACACGAGTTTCACAATTTGAGTTGAATTACTGAAATAAATGAACTTTTCCACGACATTCTAATTTATTGAGATGCACCTGTATATGTGAACTACTTCTATACATGTGCTTGAAGCACACTTTTTACAAGTGAAAGATGCTTACTCTCTTGGCCAGCTGTGACATTGCACTGGGTCCTTCATCGGACTGGATAGGCGTCATATCTTCGGCTATTTCACCGACCTTCACAGACAAACATTAATAGACAAATTATCTTCAACTTTTGTAGTAGACAGATAAACTACATACAACTCCAGCTGACCAACATTAACATTTTGTCTCCCTCTTGGGGTTTTTAGTGATACTACATCAAGATCCTTTCAATGAGAATGTCAACAGGGTGTGTGAGGGTATCTGACTCGAGCTCAGTTTAATACTATTATATGCATAATATCTTTAATACATTATATACAATTCAAGTAATTATGTCACATACATATGTTAAGCTATACTCTTATAGTTCTCAACTGAATGTTTGTATTATTCTTATTTTAAGTCACTTTGGATAAAAGCTCATCTGTTAAAGGAATATTCCAGGTTCAGTACAAGTTAAGCTCAAACGACACCATGTGTGGCATGATTTTGATTCCAACAAAAGTCATTTCGACTCGTTCCTCCTTTTCTTAAAAAAAAAAAGCAAAAATCTAAGTTACAGGCATTTACAATGGAAGTCAATGTGGCCAATTTTTGGAGGGTTTAAAAGCAGAAATGTGAAGCTTATAATTTTATAAAAGCACTTTAATTCTTCTATTAAAACTCATGTGTTACTTTAGCTGTAAAGTTGTTTAAATCATTTTTACAGTCATTGTAGGGTTTTAGGGTTTGTTGACCACATCGTCATGGCTCTGAAGTTGTAAAATTGGATAAAGCTTTACACAGAAAAAGGTTAGTAAGTGATTTTGTCACACTAAAATCATGATAACACATATTGTTGTGGCGTTTACATACGTTTTACAAGGTTTGCATATTGGCCCCATTCCCTTCCATTGTAAGTGTCTTGCTGAAACCCAGATTTTTGCTTTTTTTTTTTAAAGAAAAGAATGGGCAAGTCAAAATAAATTGTGGTAATCAGTATTATGGCACAAATGCTGTCGATTGAGCTTAACTTGTACTGAACCTGGAATATTCCTTCAAGCCGATAAATGTAAATGTAATACAATGAATACAATTTTAATTTAAAGTTTTTAAATGAGCTTGGAGCAACTCGAGGAATAGTCACAATATTCATTCACCAAAAATTCAAACTAACTATACACTGCAAGAATGTATAGGCCTATAAGAATTATTCAACACTTGTCAGTGCCTGATTCATACTATCATACATTTGCAACATGCATCCAGTGTTTATCTTGAATGAGAAATTTTGGCTGGTTTATTTGCCTTAATCTTTTGGCAACATAATATGTTATAGCAGGCTATGGAAACTATGCAAGCTCACTGGTAAAAGAGAAGCCAAACAGATAGGCGAGAAATATGGGGAATCAGCCAACAAGTCGAACACACCCTGATGGTAATATCTGCCTTGAATTAATCACTGGAATGTCATCCTGCTGTAGAGTCGAGATCCAGTTACAGAGCCTTTGAAAAGTGGGTCAAGTTTCCACTTAAAAGATTATTGAAAGTATTTGAATGCATCCTGAAACTCTTTGATAAACATAAGCTGTAGCCACTCGACATAGTCAGGAATAAAGGAACAAAAGCAGCTTTCCTTTATTTAGAATTTATTTTAATGCACTTAAAACATTTATTAAAAAAAGATTTCATGACATTATTTAATGAGTAAAATTGTATCTCTTCTTTAAAATGGATTTGTATTCATAGTACTAAATGCATGCGATCACATGCTCATGGGCCAATGGAATGTCTTCAGGTATTTCTGTGATAATCCAACTATTTTCACAAGAATCAAATGAGATCTTGCTGCATAAGCTGAAATCCGTACATGCTTTTTAGATTTTTATTTAATTAAGTTCTTATTGGATAATGAATGTTGAGTCATTTTTATCAGACCCTTACTTATATTGTGTTCAAGTAATGTATTGCTACTGTACAGTAACAGGAAATCCCACAGTGGGAGCTATGAGAGTTTTGAAATACTGAATTTTCATCCTATTGGTTATCATACTCGTCCTATTGAGAGCTGTATGACTTCTACAAAGATCTAGACTTTGTTTTGTATTACAATGGAATTTCCCGATAGCATCTTTTCCAATTGGTTCCAAATATTGTAGAATATTGTACTGCATAAGATCTTTGTCTCAACATTTTACACAACTGATATTTCAATCGTAAAATTGTTTATTATTAGTATTATTTTTATTATTTCAATAAGCTGATTCATGCAGAGCATAAACTGTTCACTGCAAATGCCAACACTGAGTTTTAAAGGTTATTTACTGATGTGTTGGAACAGCTGACATGCAATATTCCATTTCTATTTTAAAAAGCATTTTGCTCATTTTTATTATCATAATTATTTTCCATACAGCTTTCATGAGCTTATAAAGGTAAAAGGTGATTAAAATGATGAAGAACTTCAAACAAGTGGTGACCAGTTGCACAATATTCACCTCCCTTATTTAGATTTTTAACCAAAATGTAGATGTTGATTTTTAACATGAACATGTTATGCACCAACTATACCCCCATACTGATCCATTACAGTACAAGATTTGGTTGATTTACCTCTTCCACTGGCTCTTCCTCCATGTCTGGATTGAGAGTCTTCATCACTTTACTCTTATAGACTTTCCACAGCGGATTCATGACTGACACCTTCAAAAATCCTTAGATACGTCAAACAATCATAAAAAAAAAGACTCTTATGCCACCAGCAACAAACTCCTGGCGTTAGTTTGGATCTAAAAACCTTCAACAATATTCCTGTTCCATCCGTAAACGTGTAATGCACAAAATACAGATCATCCAATATGATGAAAATTAATGTTTCTTCATTGTCTTTCTACTGTCTCTTTGAATAAAGAAAAACTCTGGAAGGCTGCTTGTCGAGTCCTTGATTTCAGTGTCAACAAGATGAAAGAGACAAATGCATAGTGACACGGTTCAGAAGCCCAGCATCGGCTACCTGGAAACAGGTATGAGTTTCCTACTGAATATTTCAGGTTTCGCCAATAGTTGAAACTTCATTGTTAGTTCATTTAAGCAGAGCAGGCCGTGTAACATTAACCCCAAACAACATATATACATGGCATGTTTCAGTGGCCAATAAGGTCAGTCACTGAAGATCTTTGATAGTGCCCATTGTTTACTATATTGTACAATGTATACTATAATTATTGCAACGATAAAGCCACAACAGGTCTCGTTCTGACAGTGAAAAAGCAATTCAAGATAATGTCATTAAAAATTTTCTTTTATGTTTGGGTGAATCTCATGAAACTTGTCAAGAACATGTCAAAGTCATATTTCACCCTAAAACCAAAAGAGAAAAATAAGAAATGTAATTTTTCTTAAATAAATTGAAGCCTACTTTAGGACCATTAACGTCCTGGTTACTTTTGTAACCTCCATTCCCTGATGGAGGGAACGTGACATTGTGTCAATGTAGTGACACTAGGGGTCACCCTTCGGAGCCCCAAACACCTCTGATCTTTGAGAAAAGGAATTTGGAATTTGCATGCCACTCCCCCGGACATACGGGTATAAAAGAAGTTGGCTCGCAACCACTCATTCAGGTTTTGTGCTGAGGAGCTGAGACGAGGTCCCGGCCATTTCAGCGGGTAGTTCAGTGTTGTGGCAGGAGGGACACAATGTCTCATTCCCTCCATCAGGGAATGGAGGTTACGAAAGTAACCAGGACGTTTCCTATCTGTCACGCACTCAACGTTGTGTCGATGTAGTGACACTAGGGGTCCTTATACGAAATGCCACAACTAGCTGAACTGTGTTACATGGACTGACGGTGCGAGACGGGCAAATCATTACGTGCCTCGTAGCCAGCGCAACTGGCCGTCACATAATCTCTCCCAACGCTCCTACGAGCGTTGTGCGGTCCCCCGCACCTCGGGGACAAGTCGACTGCCCAAAAATGGGGACAGGCTGCCTCAGCCGTGGCCTCTTCTCTTTTTTCTCCCCAAAAAAGAGTAGAAATCGATCAGCTGGGGGCCATAAGTGTCCGTGTCGGGGGGTGTCCCTCCAAGGGGAAGACACTACGGAGACCACACCCTGCCCGGAGGGGAGGTAACTGTGTGGAAATACGTCACATGGTCTTACCGAGTTTTATCGGCAGTGTCGCATGTGGAGGAGTCCCCGTGGTATGTCCTACCCAGAGGGGATGGAGCTCTACAGACACAGCGACCGGTGGCAGAGGGGACTCTGCCCAAGGAAGACGCAGGTTTACCAACAGGGAAACCGTCTCGTGGAAGATACATCACACAGGGTTACAGACAGCCAGCGCATGTGGAGCACCTATCCCAGTACAGGGCCTACTAGCACACATACTGGGCCAGCATCGAGTTTCTCTGCGAACTCACCCACCACAGGGCTAAGGAAGAAACGACATCCAGGGTACATGGTCGTGAACATGGCTGGAGGGTAAAAAGCGCACGTCTCCCCCTCCAGGAGGGGAAAGGTGCTATGTGCAAGCGGTACACCTGGCCAGTTATCCCACAAACATACCTGTTCGTACCTGACAACACACGGGACAAAACAGGCTCAACCCGGAAATTGTAGAACCTCGCGAAGGTATTGGGTGTTGCCCAGCCCGCTGCTCTACAGATGTCTGCTAAAGAGGCGCCCTTGGTCAGGGCCCAGTAGGCCGCCACACTCCTGGTAGAGTGTGCTCATAGCCCCAAGGGGCTATTGGCGTGATATGCCAAAGCGATGGCGTCAATGACCCAGTGGGCGATCCTCTGTTTGGAGACAGCACTCCCTTTCTGCTGTCTTCCAAAGCAGACAAAGAGCTGCTCAGAGCATCTAAAGCTCTGTGTGTGATCCAAATAGATGTGCAAAGCGCGCATCGGACACAGAAACGACAAGGCTGTGTCTGCCTCCTCCTGGGGAAGCGCTTGCTGGTTCACCACCTGATCCCAAAACGGGGTCGTGGGAACCTTGGGCACATAGCCCGGTCAGGGTCTCAGGACCACGTGAGAGTATTCCAGACTAAACTCCAGGCACATGTCGCTGACAGAGAATGCCTGCAGGTCCCCTACCGTCTTGATGGATGTGAGTTTCTTCAAAGAGACTGCCTTTAGCTCAACTGACTCCAGGGGCTCAAACGGGGCTCCCCGCAGGCCCCGTAGGACCACGGAGAGATTCCATGAGAGAATGAGGCACGGTCTGGGAGGATTCAGCCTCCTTGCGCCTCTAAGGAACCTGATGATCAGGTCGTGCTTCCCGAGAGACTTACCATCAACTGCATCGTGGTGCGCCGCTATAGCAGCCACGTACACCTTCAAGAAGGAAAGCACCGACCCGACTGCACATCTCTGGGGGTCTTCGTGTCGGGAAGAACACCACTTAGCGAACAGATGCCACTTCAAGGCATACAGGCGCCTCGTAGAGGGAGCCCAAGCCTGAGTGATGAGGCCACTTTGGTCTTCCGCGTTCCGTCCAGGGGCCAGACATGGAGATTTCAGAGGTCTGGTCGTGGGTGCCAGATGGTGCCCCGTCCCTGAGAAAGAAGGTCTTTCCTCAGGGGGATTCGCCAAGTGGGGGTTGTCGCGAGGAGTGTGAGGTCCGAGAACCAAGTCTGGGTTTGCCAGTAGGGTGCTACTAGGATGACCTGCTCCTCGTCCTCCCTGACCTTGCACAGGGTCTGTGCAAGTAGGCTCACTGGGGGGGACATATACTTGCATAGCCCCTAGGGCCAGCTGTGTGCCAGCGCATCTGTGCTGAGGGAAGCCTTGGTCAGGGCATACCAGAGCGGGCAGTGGGAGAATTCCCAGGAAGCGAACAGGTCTACCTGCGCTTGACTGAATCGACTCCAAATCAGCTGGACCACCTGGGGGTGGATTCTCCACTCTCCCCTGAGCGTGACCTGCTGCGACAGCGTGTCCGCAGCGGTTGATTTACGCTACCATCGCCGTGTTGTCTGTCTGGACCAACATGTGCTTGCCCTGGATCAACGGCCAAAGCCTCCGCAGGGCGAGCAACACTGCCAGAATCTCGAAGCAGTTGATGTGCCAACGTGGTTGCGGCCCAGTCCAGGAGCCGGCGGCTGCGTGCCCATTGCATACGGTGCCCCAGCCCGACTTGGAGGCGTCTGTCGTGATGACGACTCACCTGGGGACCTTCTCAAAGGGAACCCCTGTCCGTAGAAATGTCAGGTCCGTCCAAGGGCTGAAGCGGCGACAGATTGGCGTGATGGCCACGTGATGTGCCCCATTGCCCCATGTCTCATTTGCATCAGCCCGAGCGGTTTGACTGCCGCCGAGGACGCCATATGCCCCAGGAGTCTCTGAAATTGCTTCAGTGGGACTGCCGTTCTCTGCCTGAACCGATTGTGCACGCGTGCTCGTGAGGCGCACCATCATCGAGACTGAGTCTAACTCCAACCCGAGAAAAGAGATGCTCAAGGGAGGACCTTGTACTGGTACGCCCGGCCCTCGAAGGCAAACCGCAGGAAGGGCCTGTGTCGATGTAAAACCAAGATGTGGAAGTACACGTCCTTCAGGTCTACCGCCGCGAACCAATCTTAATGCCGAATGCTGAAGGGACAGGCTATATCGCATCCTTCCGAAGATGGGTCACAATCACCGTACGCAGGGCAGAGGCATTCTCGCCCTTCACTGAGGTGAAACGGATGCCTGGCGAACTGAATCGCATAGCCGAGTCGGACTTACAGGCGGGTGGGGAGGGACCGGGGCGGGGCATGGCCGTGAGCAGCGCTCCGAGCCCAGGAACCAATCGTCAAGCCGCGAGGGTTCAGGGGGGAGTGGAGGGTTCCACTCCAGCCCGACGCTCACAGCCACCTGGGCAAGCATGGCCGCCAGCTCTGCTTTGGCCTGCGACTGGGTGACTGCACCCGAAGGTGGGAGCCCAGTCGAGTCCTCAGCATCAGACTGAACCAGCCCGCTCTCCGATGCTGCGATCGAGAGCTCATCCACTTCGCAAGCGCCGAATGAGACTGCGAACTCGCACTGAGATGAGCCGGCGATCTCATCCCAGAACTTGACCGGGGCAAACGAGCAGACTGGGGAAGGGGAGGTCCGTGGGGGTTACCCGGCAGAGCGGCTCCCATTGGGGTCCCCAAATCGCTAACCGACGCGGCCTCATACCCGTAGGTAGAAGGACCGAGGCGGGGAGCCGCTGGGGTGGCTTTCCCTCTGACGAAAGAAAGCCGTGACCACAACGTTGCCATGGTCATGTTCTCGCAGTGAGAACATGACCCGTCCACGAAAGCTGTCTCCGCGTGGGCAGCGCCCAAGCATGTGAGACAGCGATCGTGGCCATCGGAAGTGGAGAGATCACAACCAGGAATTAAACACAGACGGAATGTCATCTTTAAAAAGATGCTTTCCATCAGTGCCAGTCTTCTAGAAGGAAAATATGCTCTTTCAGTAGAAGAATGTACTTTTTTATTCTCTGCACTCCACCGGTACACGAAGGGGAGAAACTGATATAATGCACCGTAAATCTAACAGCTTTTCGAGGTGAATGGACCGGCAGAGGAATTCAGTTCGCTGAACACAACCGCTCGGCTCCGAAGAGAAAATCTAAATGAGTGGTTGCGAGCCAGCTCCTTTTATACCCGTATGTCCAGGGGAGTGGCATGCAAATTCCACTCGCCAATTCCCATTGGCCTTTTCTCAAAGATTAGAGATGTTTGGGGCTCCCAAGGGTGACCTCTAGTGTCACTACATCGACACAACATCGAGTGAGTGACAGATAGAGAAAGGAATATTCCATGTTCAATACAAGTTAAGCTCAATCGACAGCATTTGTGGCATAATGTTGATTACCTCAAAATTAATTTCGACTTGTCCCTCCTTTTCTTAAAAAAAAAAAGCAAAAATCTGGGTTCAACTAGCCACTTTTCCACTATCGGGCCAGTGGAAGCCAGGGCTATCAACAGGTCAGCCGGGGTCAATAGCCTCGGACCTTGAGCCGCAAGACCAAAATCGATCTGCGTTCCCACCATCGGGCCAATAACTCCCCAGCGTTGCCTAAAAACCCGCCCTTAATACACCGCTGTGGTGCCAACATCACACACACCACCTATTTCACAAGCAAGAGGGAAGCTCAAGCTGAGGTTTCATGTTATCTAGAATATAGAGTTCATATAGAATGTAAACAGCAAGACTGGAAAACAGGACATCACATGACTAGGGAGCACATGACATGAAACAGGAACTAAACTTTTCAAAATAAAAGACATGAAATACATGAACACACACATTAAACATTACATAGTTCCAAAGTTCTGTAGGGAGCTCGGGGGGGGGGGTTCTTGAGGCGTGGGGCGTGGCCTGGCGAGACAGGACGTGGGGCATGGGACCAGGGCAGAGTCAATGGAAGGTGGGGCCCTGAGAGATTTGAGGGCGGAGCCATAGAAAGTGGAGCTTTCCAGCACACCGTCTATGAAAGTTCACCGAGCCATTGAAAGTCATTTCTTTGGGCACCGCTTTGTCCATTGGGCACTTTAACAGATTTGTACCGTACCCACATTTTTTTATTTTTTTCCCCGAACCTGTACCATTGTGCGCTGGATACACAACCTGAGAACTTCAGTGAAACTCCACCTTTGACATTGAACCTGCCTCAATCCATGGTTGGCCTTGTTTGGCCCAAGGGTAATCAGTGGCCCAAAGGCCATCGGCCCCCAGAAAGCCTAGAGGAGGCACAATGAAGCCTCAGAAGAGACAGTGGGAATGCAGCTGGCCCTGGCACACACTAGCATGCCCTCATTTGGCCCGATATTGGAAACGCGGCTAGTGCGGCTAGTTTAACTTGCATTGAACCTGGAATATTCCTTTAAGATTTGTTGCAGTGTAACATTATTTTCATGACATTTCATTAAAAAATAAACTCATTCTCATGACTGTAATGTAAAAAATATACATTATTAAAATTGTAAAGTATTCATGCTCATGGTAGTATTTGTACTTCCTTCAATTTATGCTGATTTAAATTTTAAAAAGTCCATTGTATTTCAGTAATTTTTGCATTGTAGTAATGGGGATCTAATGAGAATCACCCTTAAAAAAATAATGGGGAAAAAATATATTATAAAAATATACTATAAAAAAATGATAATAATAATATAAAAAAATATGGAATTAAAATACATAATATACAGTGCATCCGTAAAGTATTCACAGCGCTTCTCTTTTTCCACATTTTGTTATGTTACAGCCTTATTCCAAAATGGATTAAATTCATTATTTTCCTCAAAATTCTACAGACAATACCCCATAATGACAATGTGAAAGAAGTTTGTTTGAAATCTTTGCAAATTTATTGTATGGATTGAATTTTTCATTTCAATCCATACAACCTTATTTTAGTCAAAACATGACTTGAGAAGTGTGTTTGTGTGATCCTTCTTTAAGATAAAAACAATTGCTTTGATATTTTGTTATTTAATGCATCATCATATTTATATACTTATATGACTGAAATGCTTTTCGGGGCATCTGTATGCATAACTTTGTACTTTTACAGTCTTAAACCATTTCAAGGCCTTAATGTGAATTCAGCGTTTTCTTTAAATGCATAATAATTATTTTTTAGCAGGTTCTATGTTATATGAGTTGGAAAGACTGTATTATGGAGAGACTGATTCAGTGCACATGTAGACCTGGCAGATCTCAGAGAACACACACTGTTGATGTGCTGCATTGAGTTTCACTGGTTTCCATTATTCAGAAGAATTTGGCACGGTTATTCGTGCCTAGGAACCAAATCCCCCTTCTGTCGCAACCAGATCAACCAATCACGACAACAGCCCAAGAATTACATACGTTACTATGACTTGACAAATTAGGTTGAACATCCAGTAATCAAGTATCTATCTATCTATCCATCCATCCATCCATACATACATCTACAGTGGCAAGGAAAAGTATGTGAACCCTTTGGAATTAGCTGGTTTTCTGCATTAATTGGTCATAAAATGTGTTCTCATATTCATTGTTACGACCTTGTTTAGGGTGAGGCTGTAACATAAACTTGGGAAACCACAAAAAAAGAAGAAATGTATGCCTTTTATTTACAAAATCCACAGAGGAGGAATAACTTCAGGGGTGAGCAAAGGCCAAAATAACAAACAAAACACCAACCTAACTCCCAACAGAAACTAAATTGCCTAACAAAAGAAAAGATGAATAAAATTACAATTAATAACTGAACTCCCTAACTAGCAAAAAAAAAAAAAAAAAACAACCTGAGAAAATGTATATTTACAAAAGAAATGGCTCCCACCCCCTACAGCTTCCCAAGTAGCTATGCTACAGATATTTACAATTATTAACAACATGTATTAAAGTAACAGTATCACCTCACATTGCTTGAGAGATTGAATAGAGTTTACAGAGTTGCAATATAGACAAAGGATTTCACATTTTGTGGTCACTACCTACAGTAATTCCCATACTTTCCTTTGTGTTATGTCATAGTTTCAATGACTTTACTATTATTCTAAAATGTGTAAAACACTTAACAGTAATAATGAAGAATGAGTAAGTGTGTCTAAACTTTTGAGTGGAAGTGTTTAACACAGACATACTTTCATTGAAAGGATTTAAAGTGGCTTATATTTACAGGCGGCAACATGATGTCATAAGCTTCACATATATCAAAAGAATCTGGTTTGACAGCTCTGACATCACAACAAGCCCGTTTGAACTTGATTATAAATGTTTACTGTAATGTGCATGCCACCAATTAGCCTGAAGTTATCATTTGCATTTAGAAGTTTAATAAGTAAATAAAAATTATGCAACTTCTGATTTGGCAGACGACAAGACACAATGAATTTGAACAGATGCTTTAATCAATTTACAGAAAACGTATTACAGTGGCAGGTTTTTGGCACAAAAGTGCATTCTAGGGAAGGAAAAGTTAGCTATGCGTTTTAGAGCTAAAAGCAGGGTTCCCACGGCCATTGAAAAAGTAGAAATAAGGGAATTTTAAGCATTTTGATTTCATAGTCTATTTAGTAAAAATGCATTTTCTAAATATTTTGCTCAGCTAAAGAAAAATATATCAGCTAGAACATGTTCTTTGTTAGTGCAATCTCTATAAAATTATTTTTTAAAATCTTATCCAGTAAGTGTCTTTGAAATTCAAAATCTGCAGGATCCCTTCAGAAGGCATGTAAAATAACTTGTAACCTTTCTACGGAAGGTTGTGGTTTGCTGAGTCAAAAGTTTAACTCAAAATGTTGCCGCAATACTCATTGCAAACGAAATACAGCACAACACCCAGATAACACATCACAACTGTCAAGTATGGTGGTGACAACTAATACATTTACAGTGCTAATACAGTCACTCCCAAGATGTCACAACTATTAGTTTCATTTTAATTAATTGATATCAACTGTAGAGGCTTGCATAACAGATCAACTTCTATGAAAAAAATGACTAGTAAGATTTACTTCATTTTTATTTTACATGTTTTTGCACACAGTTTTCTAACTAAATTTTAATGGTATAAAATTAAGAAAAATCTACTTAATTTCATGTCATAATATTGATTAAAGTGAGTAGCCTAAATAAATTTAACTTAAACATTTCAGTTACTACGCTAACTTCTACATACAACCCTGAATTTCATTTAGTAAAATTTTAATGAACATTATAAACATAAATAAACTTGCAAACAGTGAAATCATGCAAGCTCACTAATTAGTCAAGCCCGGTGCATGCTGTGAACACCAGCTTCAAAAAGTTATGGAAAATGTACTTATTTTATTTACTGTTGAAATGTACTCAGATTAACAAATAAATTTGACAAGGTTTTCTACTAACTCATGATGTCGTATTGTAAAGATAACAAACAATCAAAAATAATATTTACTTACTGTATAAGCTAGAGCATTCATTTTTACATGTTTGAATTTAAGTACAAATGTAGAATTGACTTATTGTTTTCAAGTTCGTGTTTAACTTATTTAATGTAGAAAGTACGCACCGGTAATCTTTTCTGTTATATTTACTCAACCACAAATGAACTTTTTTCAGTGTTTGCCAAACATTTTTACAGTACATTGAGAAAATTATGTATTTCCTCTTAGGGAATTTTTTTGTTGTTTTTTTTGTTTGTTTTTTTTGTCACTTTTTTGGATCTATTTTACTGTATGTCACAGTTATGAAAGTATTCCACAGAAAATTAAACATGTGCTTGCTTCATTCTTACAGGGCTGGGTTTGGATTGGGCTTGGCATTTTAGGGTGAGGCATCACGTATTTAAATGAAACCCATGACAGGCACAACTCATTCCCCTTCAACACACGAGGACATTTTTGTCTCTACTGAGTAATTCAAGGTAATGTTTATATTTAAATCCCTACAGTATGTTTCTTTATGCAATTTAGACTGTATCCTGCACAGTAATATAATTTATTGATCAACTAGAACTATTGTATCGAAGACATTTAGATCCCACTGTAAACTTATGTTTACTTATGTATTATGGACCATAATGTGTACTGTGTGTACATAATCTCTGTATCTCTCTCCTGCTATTGTTAGCTTGTGGAAATGGAGTCTTTGTCTGCTGCAAACACACAATTCTCCCTCAACCTGTTTAAGAAGATCAGTGGAGGAAATGCATCAGGAAATGTCTTCTACTCTCCTCTCAGCATCTCCTCCGCTCTGGCCATGGTGGCACTTGGAGCAGCAGGAAACACACAAGCTCAAATCTTAAAGGTGATGTCCCTCATTTACACTTTTTAAGGGCAGTCTTTCTTTCAGTTAATGTGCCTTGAACACATACACCCCAACCCGACTTTTGAAGGATTTTAAAGGGATCATATTGTACCATTTTTATTACTTAAGGTTTTCCCTGAGCTCCAATTATAGTCTTAGTAAAGTGTTTTGCCCCCAAAACAGTCCTAATTTTATTTTATTTTATTTTTTAAAATATTGAATAGCCACTTTACATTTGTTTTTTCCTAACAATGAATTTATTAGATACCAGTAGCTAGTAAGGTGCAAAATACATCCTTTATAGGTTCTCATTACATTGTGTGAATGTGCAGCAAATACTGTAAGTATAAAATAAACATAGAAGGCAGAGACTTTTGTTGCTTAGAGTTATAGCAACAAAAAGCATCTTCTTTGCACAAAGTGCAAATAGTGTTAGATGCTATTTGCACCCCTAATTAAATACTACCATACAGTATAGGGGTAATGGGTAACCAGAGACCATGCATCAGGAGGACAAAAGAGATATCTGAGGTAGCATATTTCAAAAATTATTTTAAATTCTGTCTATTGTATTACATTGTATTTGGGCTCGTTTTAATCGGGAGCATCTGCTGTTTTTATTTTATGTTTATGTTTCATGAAGTTACAAGCGAAAACAGAAAAAAAGCTTAATGTATGCTTATGTAAGGTTAAAATAACTTAATAGTTATTATTGCCTATATGCATTGTAAAGTCCAGCTTCTGAGCTTTAAAACGACACCCATTTTATGTTGATCAAGCATGTAGTTATTAATTGATCATTTTGTTTTCAGTGTGGAGCGTCAAAGTATGACAAAATATATTTTTTATTATTATTATTTAAGTGACTCAAGAGCAAGCAATATAGTATATGCCTAACTTATTTTCTCTCTGCATGGTAGGCAACATGTATTATAAATAATATACCTAAATCTCAACATGTTAATATACTTTGATGCTACACTAATTTAACAAATACTTTTGAATCCACAAATTATTTTGTTTATTTTTTAGATGTATACAGTCATTCTTTTAGAAATGAAGGCATTTTATTTCAATACACTCGCAGCACGACACAAACACAGAACTATAAATGCAAACCACCATGCAGAGGCTACACAGGAGGTCCATTGCAGAAACATGCCTTTAGGAATAACATGGTCAGTCATGTGTTCAAATGTATTTACTTGATGTCACAAACTTTCAGGATGTTCTGAAAAAGTCGTTTTTGCAGCATAGTTTCAATAAAGCTTTTTTGACTGGTGAGGAAGTTTTGAGTTCTGAAACTTACAGTAGGCCTATGTTTTCATAGTACAATTAACTCAAGGAAAATTTGATCCCTCACTATATGACCCCATTAAGAACAGTTTCTGTTAAGACTGCATTTTTTCAAGATATAATGTATCCTACATACAAGCAAAATAAATCAGTATGATGATTCACTCTCTGTGTGGCCATCGTGTGTTTATTTTCCTATAAAATTTTGCCCTTTTTGTACCTGTTCAGGCATGGCTTTTCATGACCTCATATTGAAGTTGATTAAATTGCAGGGTAGGACACAGGAAAAGATGCTTTCATTCTGGGTTGGACCTTTTGGGTTGTTATGGTTTCACAGTTATGACAAAGGCCAGAAACATACTCTACACAGGTATGAGAATACAGGCACACCCAGTGCAAGTGTGTGGTCCCGCTGTACATACTTCAGAAAGCATGTTAAGTATGTACAACATTCAGATGTAGTTGAACAACATGTGTTTTTGATGGACTGTTCATAAAAGTTTACCTTTGGTCCCCACCAATCTTGTGTACTTGGTTACATCCTTAGTTATTTAGTGCATTTTAAATTATTTAAAGGGGAATTTTAGTAGTGTCTTTACGATAGATGTTTGGGTTATGAGAATAATAATTCAATCACAACTATGCTATGTAGGTCCTGGGCCTTCTCAATCCTGTCAAACCTGACACCACGACTCCAGCTCCTGGACCATCAATGCAACAACAGGCCCAGAAACCTCAGTTACCTGCCGACGTCAAGATGCAGGGTTGTGTCCCAATGGTACAGTTTGAACATTTGCATGAGACACTAATATAAAGACTTTACCATAGCAATAACAGTGTTTGCTGTGCTTACAGATCAAGAATGAATATTTTGCATTGTCTTGCTTTTGTAGATTTTTATATATCTCAATCTGATTGTATTTGATAATGTTGATTCAAACAGAAACCTCCTATTCAACCTCAGCAGTCACCTGTACACAAAACTGAGGATAATGCTCATTCTGCCTTTAACAAACTCATGAGTGAGCTGAACAAACCGGGAGTCCCGTACATGTTGAGCCTTGTTAATCGCCTCTATGGAGAGCAGTCCTACCAGTTTGTTGAAGTAAGGCCAGTTTTTTCACTGAGAAACAAATAATTCTAGGTTTGCCCATGTCCATAAAAGGTTCTGGAAATTTTCGCTGCTCTAATATGACTTTTATCTCGACTGATTTGTTATTTTATAGAAATTCCTTAGTGACACAAAAAAATACTACCAGGCTGGACTGGAGAAGGTGGACTTTAAAAAGAATGCAGCGGCTGCACGTGTCAACGTCAACAACTGGGTGGAGAAAAACACACAAGGTTAAAAAACCAGTGTGAACCTTTGAGGAATTTTAATGTTACTCTCATTTTTAAAACATAAAGGTTGTTTGCAATGTCTTTGCAGGCCATTTTGCTATGTAGGGTTCTTCAGCTTTATGGTTCTTTAGAGGTTTAAAAAAGTTCTGGATTATAACCAAAAGTTTTCCAGAACAGGTTGTTGGTTGTATCATCCATTATAAGAGAAAATGAACAATTCATGGGTTCTTTGTAGCACTAGTACATAGGGGGTTTTCTAAAGAACCATAGAACCTAAAATGTTCTCCAGTGGCATCACTGGAGAAGGTTCTCATATGGAACCATATGGAACTTAAAGAGGTTCCCCTATGGCATCATTTGGAACTTTGAAACATTCCCATTATGGAACCATATGGAACTTAAAAATGTTCCCCTATGGCATCATATAGAAGTTAAAAGGATTATTTCAAGGAACCATATGGGACTTAAAAAGATTCCATTGTGGAACCATATGGGACTTAAAAAGGTTCCCATATGGCATCATATATAACTTAAAAACATTCTATTATGTAACCATATGAGACTTAAAGATGTTCCCCAATGGCATCATATGGGACTTGAAAAAATTCCATTATGGAACCATATGGGACTTAAACGGTTCCCATATGGCATAATATATAACTTAAAAAGAATATATTATGGAACCATATGGAACTTAAAGAGGTTCTCCTATGGCATCATATGTAATTTTAAAAGATTCTATTATGGAACCTAAAGGAACTTCAAAAGGATTCTCCTATGGCATCATTTGGAACTTAAAAAGTTCCATTATGCAACTATATGGGACTTAAAAATGATCCCCTATGGCATCATATAGAACTTAAAGGGATAGTTCACCCAAAAATAAAAAAAAAATTCTCATCATTTTCTCACCCTCATGCCATCCCAGATGTGTATGATTTTCTTTCCTCTGCTGAACACGTACAAAGAGTTTTAGAGGAATATCTCAGCTCTGTAGCTCCAAACAATGCAAGTAAATAGGGTCCAAAACTTTGAAGTTCCAAAAAGCAGATAAAGGAAACATAATAGTAATCCATACAACTCCTGTGGTTACATTAGTGTCTTCAGAAGCAATATGATGGGTGTGGGTCAGAAACAGATACATTTTAAAGTCCTTTTTTACTATAAATGTCCACTTTCACTTCCACATTCTTCTTCTTTTTTTTTTTTTTTTTGACTATTCGCATTCTTGGTGCACATCGCCACCTACTGGGCAGGGATGAGAATTTATAGTACAAAAAGATTAAATATTGATCTGATTCTCACCCACACCCATCATATTGCTTCTGAGGACATGGATTTAATCACTTGAGTCATTTGGATTACTTTTATGCTGCCTTTATATGCTTTTTGGTACTTCAAAGTCAGACCACCATTCTGGACCTTTTATGAACCTTATGGACATTTTATGAGATATTCTTATAAAAATCTTCATTTGTGTTCAGCAGAAGAAATAAAGTAATACAAATCTGGGATGGCATGAGAGTGAGTAAATGATGAGAGAATTAACATTTCTGGGTGAACTATTGCTCTAAAAGATTCTATTGTGGACCCATATGGAACAGTTCTCCTGTGGCATCAGGCTGTAAATCCCTTTTTTAGACCCTTTATTTTTTGGATATTAAAATTGGGATATTATAAATTTTGTTTACTATGTTTCATTTTTATTTTGGTCCAGAAAAAACAACAAAAAAACAGTGATTGTCATTAATAAAATATAAAATAATTTTTATTTGACTTGTAGTAAAATTAATGTCAATTTGTATGATAGGGAAGATCAAGAACTTGTTGCCAGAGGGGTCCATCGATGGAATGACCAAAATGGTCTTGGTGAATGCCATCTACTTCAAAGGCAACTGGATGCTAAAATTCAAAAAGGAATCCACTAAGCAGCTGCAGTTTAAACTGAACAAGGTGAGATTCCATGTTCTTGTTGTTTTGTTTTTAAAAGTGATTGTTCTGCAACACTCATCATATATGTATGATGGGCTGTTTTACTGTATGTTTGCATTGATGGTTGGCAGGCTCTGACAAAGCCAGCCCAGATGATGCATCAGACGGCCCAGTTTCCTCTGGCCTTCATCCCAGAGGTCAACTGTCAGGTCCTGGAGCTGCCGTATGTTGGGAAGAGTCTAAGTATGCTGATCATCCTTCCAAATCAGATAGAAGATAACACCACTGGCCTTCAAAAGGTGAGACATGTGAGATTTGTGTGTTGTTGATGCAAAACATCTGCACTTCACAGAATTTTCATTTTTGGCTGAATTATTCCATTAACATGTCACTTTTTCAGTTGGAGAAAGTAATAACCTACGAGAAGCTCATGGACTGGACCAAACCTGAACGGATGAGTGAACAGAAGGTTGAAATCACTCTTCCCAAATTCAAGATGGAGGAGACCTATGACATGAAGAGTCTTCTGATCAGCATGGGGATGGTGGATGCATTTGACTTGCAGAAGGTGAACTTTTCAGGCATGTCTCCCAACAATGATCTGGTGCTCTCAAAGGTGATTCATAAAGCCTTTGTTGAAGTGAACGAGGAAGGCACAGAAGCATCTGCAGCCACTGCTGCCATCATGGAGACACGCAGTTTACCGTCAACCTTTATTGCAGATCACCCCTTCCTGTTCTTCATCCGACACAATCCCACCAAGAGCATTCTCTTCTACGGACGCTTCTGCTCTCCTTGAGTTCCTTCAACCCATGAGATCCTTCTAGCATATTTAGTTGCTGATGGTTGTGGTTTGGATTGAGTTACGATAGAAAGATAATTCTAGATTAGAGGTTATTATTAGGGAATGTGTACCGCATCTCTGGTGTTTTCTCTACTAAATAAAATTTTATTAAATGATTCCGGAGCAAAATTGTCTGTTTGTATTTACTGTAAACATAATAAAAACATTTATAAGTCTGTCAAGACAAACTTTGATGTTGGCTTGACAAAGCCTGGCCTAAAAGTTTAAAAGAGTTTTGAAAGCTTGAGGTTTAAAGGTTCTATAGACCTTACAGTCAGACTTTCAGAAATAATTTCAGACATAATTCAAACAAAACCTGTTTTGTTTTTTTTATACTTTATTGTAATGGTTTGCTTATCTTTTGTATGTTGGTATCAAACAACTAGTTTAAAACTATGTTAAATTAGAATAATTGTTTTGTGAATTCTACCCTCCAAACAATAATTCCAATATCATACTTGTTTTACTGTTTAATAATTGACTGTTCATTTGCAGGTTCCCATTATGATAACTTTTGGATCAAAAGGTGACCATGTGCAATGAACCATATCTTACCTGGGCAGTAACAGTAGCTTTTTTTGAATTTAAGACTTTAAGGTATGTTTTCATGCAGAAAATGGCTTTCAAACACAAATCAACCCTGTAAAATATCCACTAGATTAAAAAAATGTGTGATAACTAGCCCTGGTCTCCTCTTTAGACACTTAAATCACATTTAAAATGTCTGAATATCTTTTAAGCTTGGGATCGACTCCTTTTTCACGCATCGATAATCAGACAATTGTCCTGATGCTAATCGATCTATATCGGCATTTTTTCAGAAAAAGGCTACTGCAGTATTAAGTACTGTAAATGTTATATCACCCTCTTGTGGTCTCCCAAAGCTATTACGCCAGACTACATTAAACGAAAGGCTAACTGACAGTGAATTGTAAAGCAAACAAATTAGGCTTCTGATTTAAATGTCAGCTAATGGTAATATATTGATGCCTCAAAAACGTATGGAGAAAATTACATGCCGATCAATAACTGATGTTTAAATATTTTATTGGAACCACATTTTTATTTTAGTCTTTGCAATACATAATTATTATTATTATATCATATGAAGTTATCTTATCAAGTAACATCTGCATACAAATGATGCTATGTATGTTTTCAGAATTAATTTGACTTTTAAGAGCTGTTTTTGCTCAATGACTTTAAACCAACTGGTGTCGCTGTGATTTTTAGTGGATGTATGAACTGAAGTTCCTCTCAAGTAGTTCAGTCTAACTGATTTTTTTTTTTATTATTTATTTTTTTGTATATAACTTTTCACAATACATGATGTTCCAAAGTATCTTTATAAAAATACAAAAATTGTGAAAACGTTTAAAAACCAGAAAGTGTACAACATTATTTTATCTTTATTGTTTTATCGTTTCAAACTTGCATGAAAGTTTTTTTTTAGCTCTTTATTATTATTATTATTATTATTATTATTATTATTTAATAATAAGTTGCTTTCATATTTTCTTATCAATGACACTATTTTTTAAAGGTGCATTCAGTAACTTTTGTCTTTGTGTCATCTTGGATGCGGCATCATTTAAAATCAATATTTTCAGTTTCAGATGCCATTGTAGAAATGTAGTGTTCACAGTCAGCCGTGATTACTTTAATCAATGAGTGAAAGTGTCCAATAACAGGACGGTTACTGAGATTAAATAAGTAGTATTCGGCTGGTCATGTGATTCTAACATGGCAGCCCCCATGTGCGGACCCTCTCCATGTAGAATAAAACAACTTTGATAAGTTTATTGACATGACTGGAGTCCTCATTGTAATGTGAGTGCTCGTGATTTCCTACATATATTGCAAAATTACAATTCATGTCTTTAGGAGATAAACTTATTTAATGAGGAACAAATGACTGAGTGCACCTTAAGTCTTGGTACTTTTTGGGGGCCTACCTGAATCATAAGCAATGTTCATTCACAGCTTCACCACCAGAAGGCGACAGAGCTCTTTTCTCAAGACTTAGGTCCACCGCGGGCCACGTTTGTCTCCACGTGACGTAGAACAAAATGTACAGAACGAAAAGTGGTCTTCTTCTGCTGAAAACACTCACGTGTCAAATAATGAGTCTTTGTCTTCATGTATGTGTCTGTCAGTGATAATGTTGAGGGTGCAGTTCTGGTTTTGCCTTAGCTACAACCTGCAGACACCATAGTGCGTTTCTTCACCTTTATTTTACTGTTGCTCTTTTATGTCAAGCAACGATTTTTGGCATGCTGTAGGTCAAGAGATCATCGATGAAGGGCTATTAATGATTAAAGCAGGGTTAAGACACTTGTGTTAATGTATACACCCTATACGGGAGTACTCTAAGAGTACTCTTGTGTTTAATGCACTTGAAGCAGATAGAGGTCTTGGTCACCTATGGATTGACAACAGACAAAAAAACAATATGTGCACAAAGTAAGGTGGGGGTAAGATGTAACATGTTTAGGATGATAATGCATCATCCGATATTTTATTAGGGCAAATAAATGGAAATAGTTTGATTTAGTTGCTACAGCATAAAATAAAAAAATCATGTAAATAGGTCACCCCAAATGTCAATGATTTACACATTTGATAAAGTTTTTAATAATATATTTATTTAGGGGGGAAAAAAGCTTTTTTAATGGGAAAATACAAAATCAAAAATATTAAAATTATGCACCTGATCAGTTTAGTTCACTAATTATAATACAGAATCACATCCATATTCCTTCAGTTACATATTTTAAAACAAGGAAGGAACGACACAATAGCAACCATGATTATAAATTCACACTGAATTATTTTGCTCTACTATGAGTTATGGCAAATAATAAAGATATTTGAAATGTAATTTTACGAGCCTAGAAATAGTCTAGAATGAAGCACTATCCACAGAATCATCAGATATGCTGATTTTCAGTACAATGGCATGATTGGATTGTGATATGCTTTTGTAATGCAGTTCTATAAACAAGTAGTTAATATTGAGTCATTTACATTTCATAAGACCAGTAATATTGTCTATTTGTGCTCGTTTTAAATGTTTCAAATACAACAACTTTGATTACTGCCAGGATTAAATTAAATGTATATCAGATTTTCATTGTGGTCTTGGACTTCTGGATCTCAATGGAAACTGAATAGAACTTCTATGCCATGGTATTACCATTTCAGACAACTATTTTAATGGCATGTTTCTTCTTCTTTTTTTTTTTTTTTCAGTAGAGCCAGTTTGACCATGTGCTTGCTATACCATAACAATAGCACTTCCCCAAGGTTACTCATAGTTGGAACTGAATCAGCACATGTCTGTTTTTAGGATCTTGATGTGGACCCAGAATGCACGCATCTCATGGAAGCCGCAACATGATGCCATGCCATGCATGTGTATGAGTTGAGTGATGTTCTGCTATATACTTATTTAACTGGCTACTCCCTCCATCCCTCATCACATCTTAATTTAAGTGATATTATCACCACCTGTATCCCACTGTGATGCCCATTAACAAGCGCTGTGACCAGCAAGTCAAGTCATTTTTATTTGTATAGCGCTTTTCACAACACACATCATTTCAAAGCAGCTTTACAGAAAATCATGCATTAACAGAAAATGAAATTGTAATATCTATTATGTCTTAGAGTAATCATTGTGTAGTTTAATAAAATACGACTGTGAATTGTGTTTAAATATAAGTAATTAAATAATAATCGTATTTAGAACCCCTGTGAGCAAGCTGAAGGTGACTGTGGCAAGGAACACAAAACTCCATAAGATTCTGGTTAATGGAGAAACCTTGGGGGAAACCAGGCTTACTGTGGGGGCTAGTTCCCCTCCAGAATATAATGCCAACAGTACTTATGTATAGTGCAAGTCATGGTTTAAAATGTGTAAACTAAGTAAGTGTTAAGGGCCAGTGTTTAAACAAAGATTTTGTATGAACTGTAAGATTAATGACTAATGTCTTTGAAGTTCATCCTGGATTAACTGCAGAAGTTCACATAGATGCATTGTCCTTGTTAGTTAGCTGATGAAGGGTTTTGTTAGCAATTAATTGATAGTCCATGTATTCCATTATAAGAGTGTAGTCCAACATTAGACCAAGGTGATGCAGGCAGAGATCAGTGAGGTGCATCGCAGTTCAACCGGCTGGTAATTTCGGTGAGGTCTATCCTAAATCCAAGGTTCAGGCAATGGCATATGATGTATCCCATGTCTTATGGTTGGAGTTGGCATCAGTTCATCCTCTGAAGTCCATCGTAATAGACTGAAGTTATGTTTGGCTGGCACCGGCTGCTATTAGTCGTCATCACTCAGAGACACGTAGCAGTGGAGTCCAACACAAAGTAGGAATGGAGCTGGATCCAGATGGTTCTGGTGACCTCAGAATAATATGTATATATATATATATATATATATATATATATATATATATATATATATATATATATATATATATATATATATATATACACACACATGTGCACCAGGCTGTTGGTGGTACAGAATGTTCTCTCTCAAAATAGCACTTCGCAAAATCTATATGACCCTTGGAGAATTCTAACAATCTGACCCTCCGTATGATTGAGGGAATATTCAGGGTTCAATACAAGTTAAGCTCAATCAGCATTTGTGGCATAATGTTGATTACCACATAAAATAATTTCGACTCATCCCTCCTTTTCTTTACAAAAAAGCAAAAATCAAGGTTACAGTGAGGCACTTACAATAGAAGTGAATGGGGCCCATTTTTGGAGGGTTTAAAGGCAGAAATTAGAAGCTTATAATTCTATAATAGCACTTACATTAATTCTTCTGTTGATGTATATTGATTGGATACACTGTATTGATTTGGTAAGTGCTGTATTTGTTTTAAAATGACTGATTTTGAAGATTCTTTACTCGGGCTACAGCATGTAAAAAATTCAACGCTTATGTCATGGGAGGATTTATTCTGCCGGTTTGTTTCTGTGTGTCTCCCTCATGTTGTTGCTGGTGCGGAGTTAATCACGCGGCAGCATTGCCCAGCAACGCTCATTACCAGCTACTGCTTGATTAGCCTTCAGAGTCCGCCACCTTCATCTTCTTCCACCTCATCTCTGGACTGTTCCGTTGTTTGTGCTTTTCACTCATTAAACATTGTTATATTTTTACTTCAGCATCTGGGTCCTATTTATATCACGACATAACGATCCGATCAAGATGGATCCAGCAGGACTCGCTCAGGTACAACAATATCTTACCAACCAGGAATCACGCATCACCCAACAGGAGGAACTGGCTAAAACCACCAGGACGGCCATCGAGGCACTGGTGGCGCGATTCACCGAGCTCTCATCTATCGTCCAACAGATCCCAGCACCCAGTGAGTCCCCTGCACCCACACTGCCACCACCAACATCTATAGAACCAGCGATGCTGACCACGCTTCGATCTGAACCTCGCATCAACCCACCAGCAAGCTATTCGGGTGAGCCGAACTACTGCAGAGCATTTCTGTCTCAATGTTCTCTAGCTTTTGCTTTGCAGCCATCTGCTTTTCCTACTGAAGGTTCCAAGGTGGCTTATGTCGTCTCATTACTGTCGGGCCGAGCATGCCTTTGGGGTACGGCGTATGGGATTGGAAACATCCTTGTTGTTCCTCATTCCAGTCATTTTCCAGTGAGCTACTGAAGGTCTTTGATGGTTCGGCACATGGCAGAGAGGCTGCCCGAGTATTAGCGAAACTATGACAAGGTAATTTGTCTGTTTCTGATTACTCCATAGAGTTTTGCACGTTGGCAGCCAGCTGAAACTGGAATGAGGAGGCGCAGTGGGACTAATTCCTGCATGGGTTGGCTGATTGCATCAAGGACGAAATTTATGCTCTAGACCCAAGACCTTCGATGAGTTGGTCGACCTCGCCATTCAAGTGGACTCATGTCTTCAACGTCGCTCACGCTTGGCACTAGCTTTTCATCCAGAGCACACTCCCAGCGTCTCTCCACCACCAAGGAGTACGGTGCGATCAGTCAGTCATCAGAAGGAGAACCCATGCAGGTGGGCAGAGCTCGTTTGAACCGGGAGGAGAGGGATCAACGACGTACTCATGGTCTCTGCCTATATTGTGGATCTGCTGGTCATATGTTACGTTTCTGCCCGTTAAAACACAGAGCCCACCAGTAGTCCAGAGGCTACTGGTGGGTGGATCTTCTCTAC